>NW_021939396.1:49917306-50039247 GCF_001715985.3 Manacus vitellinus | reverse complement strand
GATTAATCTTTAGTGGGTCAAGACCATGGTATCAATTGTCTGAAAACTTTATCAGTTATGTGTGATAAGGTATACAATTAAGTGTAATTATAGGTTCTCATGTCTGGACCAATTTAAAAAAATAAATTCCTGCTTTGAAAGAGTATTGAAATAATCTATTTAGCTTCTACAAAGAATACGTTTTATTTTCACATGCTGCACCCAGCGCAAAATATTCCCTTTGTTAGATGCTGACCAGGATACTTCCCCTCTCCTATATCCTTTCTTAGAGATTAATAGATCTTTTATATTTGCAACTGCTAACAATTTAAAGATTGAAAGAAAAATATTATGATTTTAGAGAAAGTGTACATTTGTTTCAGAACTTCCATAACATGTATTTCATACCTTGCAGTGTGAATGTATACACAGCTTTGAAATCTACAGCCTTTTAATGACTCTTTCTAGTCACTTATTGCAGTCCTAAATTTTGTAACATCAGTTACAAGATTTCTAGGTGGGTTCTCAAAGAGGAACTCAATAGTTTAATATGCTGTGCTCTTTATATAAAGCACTGTGCTAACAATCAGATGGAAATTCCTAATTAAATGTAGTATAAATTGTATAATGCAGGGGTTAGTAAATCTGTGCTACTGACCCAGGAGCAAGGCACACGAAATTATACATGATGTTCACCGGAAATTGAAACAGAATATTTGCAAGTTTAGCAATCAAGAAACAGTGGATTAAATATAGGCTTAATTCCCCTTTTAAATTCACAGAATGCATGCAGGTAAGAAGACATATTTTCTTTTAGCATAATATGCGCTTTTTAATCTAACACTCCCCAGCTGAGCTTAGTCATTAAAAAAAGCAATAAAGGTCCAATCACAGAAGCTGCGCAGGAAAGGCAGTCCACAACTCAGGAGGCTGCAGTCAAGAGGAAACCATCAGCTGCTCTCTGTCACAGACAGATGCCACTGATTGTTACCCAGCTATTTATTATTCCTTTGCTAAGGAGCTTCTTTAACGTAGGAGCATCCAGGTAGAAAACTGAGTATTTGAGCTACAAGAGAGGTGGTTATCTGGCTTAGAAGTGTCCAAGTAACAAGAGTGGTAGGAATTCTTAGTTGTTATTGATGCTTTGTGGACAATTGTCATTAATAACTGACAAAAATTCAATGGGTTTTCTACTCACAGTATCAAAAAAATGCACATCTTAAACTGCATTCAAACCAAATAATATTAGAAGGATTGCATAACAAAGCACAGGGCTACTACATTTTAGAAATGAAACATACAATTTGATCTGATTTAACCAAAAGTTAGCCAGGTTTTCTGTTGGATGGGAGAATTATGCTCTACAGGAAGTCACACTAGTGGAAATTTTTATCTTAATTTTTTAATCAATGTGCATTAGGATTATGAAATAGAGTGTGAATTTTAGAGTGAACATATCTGGAGCAATGGTATACGTAACACAAATCTATTCATAAGGGCTTAAATTTGATGGCTATAATAACAAGGACTTTTTTTCTGGGGAAATTAGAGGTGTTTATAGTGACATGGAAAGAAGAAAAGCAGGAGACTGTTCTTCTAATGCATGAGTTACTCATTTTCTTGTCCTTATCCAAGGATGTTCAATAACCAACCAAGAAATTAAGTGACTAACTTAAGCTGTCTTACTTATTCTGTCATTACATTTCACTCAGGCTTGCTTGCACAGCAACAGATCTGTGATATGCCCAAATGCTGAACGAGTGGTAGCGATTTGTGTAAGTATATGAGTTTATAAATGCTTATCTATGTGCTCAGGTGCGTTGACTGGTGTTTAACTCCCTTGCAGTATCTGAAAAAAAGTATCTGGAAAGTAAGGGTTTACCGAAGAAGCTGAAATGCAGAATAACTTTTGCTTACAGAGGGATAACATTAGATTTACATAATATAAATGCTATTAATGGCAAATATGAAGTGAATTTTTTAACATGATCTATTAACCAAAATAATTACTAATGTAACTAAATATTTGGAATGTTCTAAGATGACTTCCAAAGACTCCAGTGAGCTTTGGATCAGGTGTTCAAAAATGTGAAATGATACTGACACATCCATTCATGGCATTTTTTATGCTATCCTATTGGGAAAAGTGTGTTCAGAAAAAAGGTATGGACAGCTTATAGTGCTAAATTCTTTCAATAATCTTTCAATTATATATGTATGTAGGTATGTATGTATGTATGTAGGTATGCATGTATATATGTATGTATCTATCTGTCTATCTATATTTAAAAATCCAAGATGCTTATAATTAAATATTAAGGTGTAATATTTTAGATTACAATGAAGTGGTAAAGACATGGTATTAGCTGAGATACCATCTGGTCGCTGTCTCTAAGTGTCTATTCCTATCTGAACAAGTTGTGTGTGCAGTTGACAGTAGCTTTTTTTTACTACAGAAACACCTTAATTTCTTAAGGAGTACCTCTGAACTATTGTACTGTTACTTTTTAAATGTCTACATAAGGCTAAACTTGATGTTATTGAGCATTTAAGTAGAAGCTATTATTTCAGACAGGATAAGCTTTAAAAGAACAACTACTGTTATTAGTATGCTGACAGTGTTGTACTCTTTATTCTATGGGCTAATCTGCAATTTTTAAATGTCAGCACAGAAGAGGTGAAAATATGACATGACAGCTGTCATTTACAAAGGGAAAGATTTATTTTCCACAGCTAAAGTGTCTAATTGCACTTAATGAAGGAATGTAGAATAAGGAATAATTAAGAATTAACATTATGAAATAAAATACTGAATAATAATTCATGGCATATTAAACATATCCATAATTAAATATTTCAGTTTAATGTGATAAGTCTAAGGAAAAAACTGTGTTAGTTGTAACACTATCATTGGCTATGGACTGTGAAAAACTAATATTCTGAAAGACCATGAAAATGATTGTTGCTAATCTATTAGCAAAAATAAATGTGAACTGTTCCTAAATTTCTTTTCACACAAGGATCCTCTACATTCTGTTGAGAAAAGTGGGTGTGGATGCTAAATACTAAGCTGGTGTTTGGCCTCTGTTATGCCAGTAGTAGATGATAATCCTTACTTTTATTAACTGAAGGTACAGTTAAAATAGATGAATATACTGTTTTTATGCTGTACCAACCACGATGACGTAAATCTGCTTGTGCTTGGATCAATCTCACTGTTAGGTTTGGTCAGAAAATTGATTTTAAGTAACCGCAATTGACTGCTTATCTCCTGCTGAGTGACATAACCTCATGAGTCTTGAAGAGTTTATTATGCAGTCAGTTAATGAACAAGCAGAAGAGCTCCTTGAGACAGGATTTCTGCTGGATCCCACGTGTTTCAAACAAGGTTAAACGCATCTTCTTGATGCAGACTCTGCCTTTAAGATCTTGAGAATTCTGCTGGCTGGAAGCTGAAAGGAGGCAGACCTTGTTGTGCGTGCCCTGTGTTTCTAGTTTTTCCAGTTCTGCGCTCTAGATGTCTCTTTACTCTCATTCGGTTCAGTCTTTCTTCAGATTTTATGTACTAGAATAGTCACGTGAAATCAGCTAAGACTCACATGACAAGGGAGCAAGACTTCTAGAACCAAAACCATGGCCACACAACTGGAATTAACAGCAAATAAGTTTTCACCAGGCAGTTGTTACCAGGGCTGTGTATGCTTAGACACCATGTGAGAAGCATGGAAACATACACCTTTCTATCAGGATTAGATAGGTTCCCATCATCCGAGAAAAGGGAAAGAAGAAAATTTTGGATGCTTCCAGATGAAATTTCTTGATCCAGTTATCATCAGAAAGCCTTGGAGGGTCTTTTTTTTTTTCCTACACAAGCTCCATAAGGCTGAGTTGCGTCTCTCATGGAAGGAAATCCTGGGTAAGGTGGAGCTGGAACAACACAAAACATACAGCTGTTTTTGTAGTCTACTATTTCCAAGGAGATGACAACTGCTGAAGCCCCTTGTTAATGTAGTAACACAACTTAAAATAGTCTCCACAATCACAAAGCTCCAGAAGTCTTTGGCACAATCTTCTAACTGGAAATTGCTGGCAAATAGCATTGAGCAATGGTAAGACGATGAAGGGACAATACTAAGGCAGTCTTGATAAATTGTGTAACTTGATTGCTTCAGTCTTTCATTTGTCAAAGTAAAAAAACAGCCTTTCCTTGTATTAACTGATAATTGGTTCATTTCTGAAATGAAAAGCTTGAAAAATAATTGCAGAATAGTCCTATGAAGAATTTAATAGCTTCTGTTAATCACAGAAATTTCACCCTGTGTTCAGGGCAAAACAGTTACACTGCAAAGACTTTTGAAATAACAGAATGTGAAATGAAAACTGAAACTAGCATTTATAAGCTATAAAACTAACAATGTTTATATTATATGAGCTGCCTTGTAATTGCATGAAAATAGTGTATATTAGTTTGGTAGGAAGTGCTGGGACAATCTCCTACATATCCTTTACATGATAATATTTCTACCAATCTTATTTACTCATTACCATAATATGATCCATCTTGCAATTAATGATTTTAATCATACACAGTTACATGGTCATTTCATGTAAAATAGTTTTAATAGCGAGCAGTTCTGTAGCTCAGAAGTGTTTCAGTCTCTGCATTTAACAGCAAGCTCTGCAATGATGCATAAGAGTGGTCTACATGTAAGGTTTAATTTCTTCTCAACACAGTCCTGTAACATCCCAACTCTTGTTTCCAAGGCCCAGACACAATGTGAGACAGTCCTGTTCTCCCTCAGGGTGAAACTGCAGATTTCCTTCCTGGTTTAATTTCGGAAGTTACACAGGGCAACCTTGGCCTCCTGAGTGCTGCTGAACCCCCTGTACCTAATTTGTAACTTAAGCAATGTTTTACATGTTTTAATTTTATACTGAAAAACAAAAGTCATCATTTTTAATAAAAGAGACACGGTCCAAGCAAAAGAACCTCTAAGACATGGCATTCAGATACTTGTATCAAATCCTATTTATTCCAGCAAGTATGATCTTTAGCAGACGTTAGTGGGTTTTGTTTAGATTCAACAAAGATTTTGCAGAGAGGGTTACTCAGATTTCAGACTGGGAGTAAGGAAAGCAACACAGTTCTGGGACAGCTTCCATGGGAGACCTAACGAGACCTGCATCCTGACACTTTTAAAAAATCATTTACCTTTTGTTTTACTAGCTCACCTGACCTTCAGAAAGTAAAATACAGAGACACTTCAATCTGCTGGGGGGTTCGTGCAGTGGTCTCTTAAAATTAGGATATCCCCATGTTCTGGAGAAATAATTCTGAATGCCTCACTACCTTCCAGGAGACTGTCCTAAAAAGAGCTATGTCCTCTATTATCAGAGCTCAAACAAAATCTAGGCTGCCAAAAATGATCGCTTGCTTGTGGCTGTGCTCCTCATTCTTCCATCACTTATAAATCATGGGTACACAGGACCTGTAAATATGAGCTATGTGAAATAAGTGTTGCAGGGGTACTTTGGGTCCCAGAGAGGGTGAGGCTCAGGTTTATTCTCATCTGTGAGCAGCTGGCTAATTCAGGTCTCTTCTAGTCGGTTCACTCATTGGCGAAATAAGGTCTGGCCTCTCCTCTTCCTTCTCCTCTCCATCTTGGCTGGTGCAATGAGTGCTCCCTTCTCACATGAATCATCTATGGCCACAGGACCAGCGAGGCCAGCACTGCTTCAGACATTGTAATAAGCATTTCTAATATTGTTACTACATTCACTGGCAACACTGTGGGTCTTGCCATGATAACTTGTAGGGACGTCCTTGAATGAAGTAAGCTGAGTGAGAACTTCGGATTTTGATGGTCTAACTGGTGGATACAAACCAGTAGGTCAAAGTAATATACCAGTAAAGATGTTTTATGCATAGACATAACCAATATGAACCTTGCAAAATAAGTAGAAGAGCACCAAGAGAAGTCCACGGGTAAAATGTTTTGTCATTAATGCTGTAAGATAAAAACCAGGTCTAAGCCCTGCTCTTCCTCCTTCTTTCTACAATCAGTTCTTTTCTTGCTGCCTGCACAGTTAATGGCCCACACATTTACTGGCCTTGGACATAACATTAATGCTTTCCTCACCTGCCTTCCTGCTAACCTGTGCTGCCTGCATTTGGATCCACAGCCCGTTGATAGTGCATCTGGTATGATTGTTTTCTGTGACCAAGGCCTCCAGCACTCACTGGAGTCAAGGAGGGAGACAGAAAAGGGTGCAAAACTCTCTGAATCTTGTTAAAGAAGAGTTAGGGTGGAATTTGAATAAGCAACATAAGCATTACAAAATAGCTCTGTGGTTAACTATTTATGTGATTAATAGGAATTCATGTTGCAAAATATCCTGCAGTGATCTTCCAGTGCTCTTTGCATGTCTGCATGGGTTTGTGGTCTCAGAGGAGCATGTTAAGAGACTCTTATGCTCACATATACCTATATTTGGAAAACTTGAGACCTTTAATTTGCTTCTTGCTTTTATTAAGGATCTTTCATGATGTTGGAGTCAATTGAATACAAGATTAATTTGATCGCCACTTTATTAACAAGAGAAATCATGAAAAGTAGGCTGCATTTCCCAGTGAGCAGCAATGAATTTCCTGATTTAACTTACCATGCACTATTTTATGGCAAAGCTGATTGACATTCTTCTGGTTACTATTTACTTTAATACTAACTTTATATCAGAGACTAAACAAAGTATAATCCCTACAGAAACCTGAGCTGCTTTTATTAAAGTCAGATGTGATGTAAAATGGAGAGTTTCTGTTATTTTTGGCTCAGTAATATGCAATTATGATAATTTCCACTAGCATACTCAATGCCTTGTGCTTTTGTGACAAAACAGAAAAAACCTTTGCTTGACTGTTCCTTTTCTATTAGTGACATGATGACTTAACCATGTTAGTGCAGGCTAGAGACTTTCTGTCTCAGAGAGGGCTTTGCTTGCACTTGAGAGATAAAGTGAAGATATGGAGAGGTTTTATAAGCAAAGTTCTTTATTATGCACCAGGGCACTCAGGTATGTGAACACAAAGGTTGTTATTCCTCCCCAGTGGCCAACATCTTCCTCAATTTAATGGTTAGCTCCAAGAAAGGGGGTACTAAAACCTTACTAATAACTGCAGGTTCAGCTAAGTTTAGCTGTTTCTTAATAGAGGGTCACAAAGCACTTACAAGAGCAACACACAGAGCAGTTGGGAGCCAGTGTACTCCTTTGCCCTCTAGTTCATTAAACACTGCTATGAATGTCAGGTATAGGTGGAGAAGACAAAAAGGCGTTTACCAGAAACTCCAAAACTCTACTAAGAACAACGTTTTGAAAAGTAAATAGCAAATATAATAGTTAATTATAAAAATAATTTAAATAACTTTGTTGTTACATGCATGTGACTAGAACTGTTAAAATAATGCTATAGAATGAAAGCTAGAAATTCTTTTTTTGATATTGCTATTCTTTACTATCAGCTTGGCAGGGAGAGATAATGAGACATAAATAAACTTGCTTTACTTGCTGGTGCAGAGGATATTGGATTCCTTCTATTCATGCTACAAATGTGTGAAGTAGGAGATGGAATACCATGCTTACAGGAAAAAAAAGCTGGTCTTGGAATTTATATTTCCACTTAGCATAGAAAGTGAGAGCAAACAAAATTAGTACAGAATTAAGCTTTTTCCCTTCACCTAAAAGAAACAATATGAACAGGAGATGTGTGATTTCTTTTCCAGACGTGAGATTCTTATTAGATTTGCCAAAGCTATCTAAGTAATAATATTGTTTCTATTGTCATAGACATCATTAAACAGAAAACTTAGTTTGCCTGTAATACATATTTCCTGAGTCATAATCACCATTAACTTGATTTATAACTATTCATATCTCAGAGCCTTCATTCATTTTAACTGTTAATATTTGCTAGCACCTACTAATGATTTGCAACATAAATATTGTAGAAAGATGTTCTTTCCTTTAAACCATAGACAACCAAAATTGAATATTGAAACATACTTAAGGCTAGAAATTACATTTATTCAGCAACTGGCACCTACTTCAGTAGACAATAATTAACTTATGATGCATAATCAAGTAGCTTATAACACTAATATGCCACCCAAATGAGGGGGTAGTAAGTTCTGTGCTTCCCAGACCAGCCAGTCATCCATGCCAAGATAGAAAATACAAGGTTCAAGATGGACTGTTTGCTATGTCTGAACATTCACCTGCTCTGGGGACTTGAAATATTTTCATGTTTATGAAAATTATGTGATGGCAAACTGGCAAGTGTTACTGGTTTTGGCAAATTATCAAACCCTTGCTCATAAGTAGGGTGATGACATAGACAGGGTGAAACATTAGCTGCAATACCAATTAACAATTTGCTGATAATAAAAGTCCTATGTAATTGCTTTGTGAATTTTAAAGAATAATGTCATTGCTGCATACTGTATCTTGGTTTTGTCACTGTGTGGAGTTGAGTGCAAACACACAGCAACTTTAAGACAAAAATAGCTAAGTTAGTTCCAATTCCCATTTCTAAGCACTGCTTTCTCAGAAAGTCTCCTTCTCATAGAGGATGTTTCTGATCATGACTCATCAGCTGGC
This sequence comes from Manacus vitellinus, assembly GCF_001715985.3. Classification (NCBI taxonomy): domain Eukaryota; kingdom Metazoa; phylum Chordata; class Aves; order Passeriformes; family Pipridae; genus Manacus; species Manacus vitellinus. Next base: position 50,030,616 of record NW_021939396.1, on the reverse strand, counting down.
TGAATAAATCTAAACAGATAAGAGTAAAAATTCTTTTTCAAAATTTAATGTTTATGAGAACACACTAATTCTTCTGCATAGTTTTGTAAAGTTTGTGTAAGGCCTTTGTTATGAGGTTGATTCAACTTAGAGGGATGTGCTATTTTACTTTTATGACTCTGTGTAATCCTTTGCCCTGAAGTTGAAGATGCATTGTCCCCTGACTCACAATAAGTGATGAATTACATGGTAGTGCTGCCAATTTTCCAATACACACAAGATGAGAGATATAAACAATCATTTCCTCATAACAGCAACATGAACTAAGCTGGGTTCAACAAAACTAAAGGAAAACCCGCAAACTAACAAAACCAATTTTTCTCATGTACTGTGATTGAGTATCTCCTTTGGGTCCCATATTTGAAATTCTGGGTATAAAAAATGCAGAATTCATTTCTATAAGGCCCCAACCAACCAAGGCCAAGTCTGAATAGCATGAATCAATAAATATGCCCATTTATATATCTATATACATGAACATACTTGCAAAAGTTGTCAGTATTGTTTCACACAATGTGATAATTCAGAGCCATAAATTCTTAAGCCCTCATGTACCTCCTCCTTGTTATTTGCGTTTTTTTTTAATTGTAATTAAATTAATTTTAAATTTAATTAGCCGTACAAATAAACGGCTCTATACCTTAAATCAGGAAGATCTTCTCTTTCTTTTGCCTCGAATTCAATTTTTGTTAAAAACACCAAGAAACCTTAGAAATATTTCCCTTTTCCTCAGAGCCTTAATTCTCTTATTATATTTCAAATGCTGCTATAACAATACTACAACTTACACACATTTATTCTGTGTCTTAGGGCTTTGTTTTAATTACGAGGTAGTGAGAGGCTTCAAGACTGCTTTGAAAAATTCAAAATACCCTGTAAACTGAGAATACACACAGCAAAAAAAAGACACCTTGCAGATCAGTAGGGGAAGAGCTAGAGATATGCACAAATAGAGCCATGTGCAAAAATGCAGAAGTGCTAATGCCTGCACACACAAACCTTGGGAAGATTCCACCTTATTCATGAGTATTTTTCTCTCTGCCTTCACCGTATGTTTTCTTAGAGTAGCAAATGTCACAGTTTTTTGTTATGTTTGACCCTGAAGTATCTCTGTATCTAGGAAAGGGTGTAATCTTCGTTATTACTCACAGGGACAACAATATTATCCACAGCTTCTTTTCCTAGCTTAAAAGAGCTGAAATCTCCATGAAGAACAGGGTTTCTCATGACAATAAGAGGACAAGAAAACTGACTGACGAATCAAAGTGAGCTTTGAAAGTGAGCTAAAAAAATAAGACCTAAACTAGTAATGAGATTTGAAGAACAAGCCATACAACTGCAGACTAATAGGAAGTGAAGATTTTTGGCTATGATGCTTTGGTTGGTCTGAAGAGAAAGACTGCAAAATAAAGAACTGAAAGAAGAGGTTACAGCAGGTGTGTGAAACGAGTAACCATGTTGGAGAAAGTGGTGACAACAAAGGGGAGACTGATGGAGTTTTCCATTTTGGAGGAGGTGAAGAGGGAAGAGTTGGAAAAAAATCCCTGAAATCAGGCAATCCAGTAACAAAAAGCAATAATAGTGTAAGAGGATAAAGAAAATAAGGGAAAAGAGATAATTATTTAAGCCTTCTTTCCTTTATAGCAGGCCATGATGGTAAAATCTACCCAACTCATTGCAAAATGCAATATTGATTCAAATGTGGGAGTTTGAAAGTGATATATTCCCTTCATACTTATAAGAAATATGAAACATCACACAGAAGGAAGATAAGTAGGCAATTCTGGAAAAGACTAGCCAGGCAAAAAGCAACATGAATGGCTTATGTCTTCTGAACCATGAAGCAGAGATGTGGATGAGCAGTAGGAAATTCATACTCCAGTGCACAGAAGAGGATCTTACGGAAGAGATCTTTTAGTATCTCACTGTGCATTTGATTGTAAAATGTTGCATGCTAAAATGAGAAAGAGGGGACAAGATATTGTAGGTTCTAGTGATGTATGGGGTGAGTGCTGACAGGAAGCTGGGATCTGAACGTTTGCCTTCTGCGCACATAAATTGCCATAGCACCAACAGCTGTCTGGATGACCTCTTCTAGTGACTCTCATTATCAGGCTAATTTTTGTGAAGCAACATTTTTTTTTGGCTAGGATTTTCTTGTTAAGGTGAAATGAAGAGGGCAGAATAAGGAGCTGAAAGAAACCAGCTGAGAGATGAAAGGAATACTGACAGGAGATTTGTGTTTCAAAAGGCTACCCTTCAAGCAAAACTGTTTTACCTAACCTTGTTTTCAAGCTCTCTACAGGCTCAAACTGAGACCTAAAAGCAGTTATTCATGACAGAGAGGCAATGTAGAAAAATCACCACTGTTCTGGAATTCTGAATTACAGGACAGGTAATGATAACAAATCACTGAGTTGATTCTATCACTATACCCTGTAAGATCCAGTACTGGTAGAGTAAGCTGCAGCAAAGTATGGATGCAAGCATTTGTACATATAAACTGTCAATGTCAAGTTGCCAATTCCCAGATACATCCTGGAGACAGTTTTGGGTAGCCTGGGCCTTTTCAGAACAAGTAGTCTGGATAAAGCCATGGGGTTTGTGTGGAGGATGCTGCTTCCAACTCCTTGGGGCCAAGGGCTGCCTTTGTTGTTCCTGGTATGGGAGAAGGGACAGAAAGAGTGGAAACATCCTTCTCCCAAATCTGTTTAAACAAGTATGATGCACCTGCTCTCAGAAATAAATTTTTTCTTAGACTAGAGCTTCAAATGACTTCTTCCCTAAATTGAAACCTGTAAGCTGCGTAATACTTATATTTAGACTCTTGCAAAATTACTAAATTCACAACATTGTTTCTAATATCTAAGTGTGCACAGAAATTTATTATTATTTCTAATATCTGAGTGGGTACAAAAATATTATTTTTATAGAGGTAAGACAAGATGGATGCTTGATTCATTTCAACATTTTACATATTAATGATGAATATACTTCCCAGTCAATGAAAAGATGCAAATAACTGCATCAATGAAGCTAAAGTGGAAGGCTGTATTGTGCATAATTTTCTAATGTTCTCAAATTTTACCTAGAAAAAGCTTATAAGTTTTGTGTCTGACTCCAGTGCTCATTTAAAAAAAAGTTTTTCTAGTAAATGGCATCTGTAAAATCTTCCAAGTAAAAATGATTAAGGTAACAATACTCTTTCGATTAACTAACATTCACTTTCTCATCTCAGGTAAGTAGCCAGAGAAAAAAAGCCTTTGTTTATAGTCAGCAATTATATTTGTAGTAGTTATAACTATCTTTATGTACTTTTTTTCATCCAAACTTCCACAGATATGAGGGAATTTTGCCTAAGAAGAAAAATAACATATATCTCAGAAACTGAGGTCTGTAACTGCTTCCACCCATGACTTCAACATAGCACTACCAACAAAAAATGTCATAATCAACCAGAATCCTCCCTCAATTCTCTGCAAAACCACTACCATGTGTGTTTACATGTTCAGATGGTTTTGGTGTATGTCTTGTTTTATTAGCAGTTCTGGAAAAGGCACATTCTCTAGTGATGACACACTCTTGGATTCTGCCCCAAAAGTGCATCAGACTGCACAGGATGTGTTGTTGTCTGCTCTGTAACACATAGATAGTAAATTGCCAGCTATCAGACAGGTGACTGACAGCTAAATTGAATGTTTTTATATACTTTAATTTTCTATATTTCTCGATACCTATCTTTTCTGATATTGCTCCCATATCAGATGTAAGAAGACCAAGTCTTCAGAACAATGAGTAAAATATTTATAGATAGCAAAGTTACAGCCCTTCATCAGTGGCAGGCACTTTTCAAACTAATGCCCTTAGTGTGTATTACACAAAGCCCTCATTTCATGGTTATCGAAATGTGTTTTATCTTATTAAAAAAAAAAAAAGATATATTCACAGCTTTCTCAAATATGCCAGCAATTACTCTGAGTCCTTGAGGAGCCTGAAAAAAATTTTATCTAAGTGTGTGATATTTCCACAAATACATAGGAATTTTGAAACCACATTTGGAGGGTTGTGGATGTGTTTTTAGAAGGTTTTTGTGACTTTTCAATTCAGTACAATTGGATTCCTTACACAAAATGAATTTCAATATGTATCTGAAGCTGAAAATCAGAAAAGCAGAGAGTATAATTTGGGAAAATTATCCTTTCAATCAAAATTAGTTAGTAAGGAAATCCAATAGTCAAAAAAATGCCAAATTCAGTCAATTTATAAAAAGTAGGTGACAATTTCAGTACATGTGTCCCAGCTATTAGCTTAAATAGCTGAAAAAAAATCATATACTGCAGTAATATGCACCATACTTTTATACAGATGTCTGAGAATTTACAAATTTCACTGGAAGTTTCTTGTTGCTATGTCACCTGTCATGAAAAGCACAATGCTGATGCAGAATCCTATGATGTGAATACATGTTAATATATAAAATTCTCTGTCATCCTCTTTCAGAAGATAGCTCTGTTATATTTTATAACCATCCTGATATCTGTCTACACAGTAGAAAGAAAAAAACACACCCAAATGCGATTTGTGACCTCATCATGAACATGATCTGTTGCAAAATCCAAGTAAACAGAAATGTTATGGTAAATAACTAGATTAAGGAGGCCTGTTATTGTTAATAACAATTATTTCTGGGTGAAAATGAGTTTCTTGAATTACCACGTGTGATGGTGGTTTGCTACTTGGTTTACAAAGGTACTTTATCTGAAGTATAGGTAGCAATAATTTGTGGTAGAAAATAACTGTATCCTGAACAAATTTGTACCTTATGTAACATGTTTTTAGGTTGTCTGAAGTATTCTCTAGAACCACGTAGAGTTCTGGAGGGGTCAATCCTTGTACTAATGAGAATGAAGAGGAAAGCATCTCGGAGTATAAGGCAAGCACACCATAGAGCAGAAAGTTGCATTTGTATGAGAGGAATACTTAAGACAGCTTTATACAAGATCTTTTAACATGATGTATTTTGTAATCCACATCTCTTATTAAAACACTTGCTTTCATATTTCTGCACCTTTTTATGTTCATGATGACATAAAATGGTAATTTTCATCAAATTATCTTTGCCTATAATTTCTGGTACTTGTGTCCTAAATGGCCAAGTGTATATGTGCATGATTGATAGGTGAGTCTCGACTTTCTGTCTTTTTTTCCCTGTCTCCTCCCACTGACATTTGGAAAACCTCCAATCTGCTTTTCTACTGGCTTTTGTGGAAAAAAAATTTCTTTTTCCCTGCATGTCCCCGAAATTATGAATTATTCAACCACTATACTTAAATACATTATCCATGTTTTTAGTTCACAGTACATTAAATGTTGCAATCTACTTTATTGTACAGTCCTCAGATCTGTCACTGAACCAGGTTTCAACTGCACAGATCCAAAACCTTGAGCATGCTAGTTCTGTACAGTAACACAAAAGAAGACAATTAGAAAATGAATTTTAGTAGAAAATTATCAACAGATAGAGTAACAATTTAATAAAAAATTATGAGAGATTTGTAGTTTGATTTAAAAATCCCTTAAGCCTATATACTGAACATCATAGCCTTGACAAATTCATTGGGTTACGTTAGATAACCTTATTAGCCAAGCACAGTTTACCTCAAGTCACAGATGCTTTTTGAAGGTTAAAACTGGTAATCACATTTTGGTTGTAAGACTAATGTTGAGAACAAAGGTTTTTAATTTCCCTTAGGTCAAAAGTGGAGAGTTTCTTGGGTGTTTTATAACGTTTTTGCTTTGTTCTTCTGGAAATAAAATCTAAAGCTTGGCAAGGAACGTGGGAATTTAAAATTAATAATGTCTCTTCTTCTCAAAATATTTTTGTTGATTTTCTAGCCATGTACTTGATAACTCATAAAAACAATAATAATTTCAGTGCCAAAGTACAAATAAGAAAAAACAGCCTGAGGTAGAGGTTTTTCAGAGCTACAGATACTACAGATACTGAAATATGTGAGGGGAAAAAAAAGGATTTTTGTTGGCATGTGAGGGCACATTGAGGGCAGTGATTAAATGCTGAAGAAGGGCAGATGTCAGACATTCACCATCATGTAACACAAGTGAACATTTAAGAAACCAAGATGCTTATGTTGCCCCAGGATAGCTTGTCTCTCAAGCAAATGCGGTAAGTATGACCAAATCAGCAGTTATCTTCAAATTGTCTTCAGTGATGGATGGCACAATTTTTCTTTACTTCACTCCTTTTAGCAATTCTGTTGATTTTCTGAAATGAAAGAAAGATCATTTGAATGCAATCTCTCATATTTGAATTGCACAATAGAAAGGGAAAGCAATCTTAGTCATGCAGATATCTTTGTAATTTCGTATTCCTTGGTGCATATTGGTTATATAGACTTAATTGGCTTTACTACTTCTGCTGAACTGTGGAAGTATCCTCATGGATCCACTGCAAGTGTCTTCATATAATATTGCTTTCTGCATTTGTGCATTAAATCTCAAGTATCTTGGGGTAGAAGCTAAAGTTGCATCTGTGCCATGATGAATGTCCACAAGTTTATGGGTGCTTTGTACACCAGTCTGGAAGGGAACTTCACTTTCATACTGAGATAGAGAGACTGTGCAATGAGGTTGTTTTCTGGTGCCCTAAAGGCTGTTAACAAGCATTTATGTGCAAGGAGCATGAGTGGCTCCTTTTTTTTTTATTTCTGTGTAATGAGTGTTTCATCGCTCTGTGTTACAAAAGGTGAAAATGTTCACAGTCCTATTTGGTGTTGGTAAGATAAGTAGTTTTCTAAGCTATAGGAGGACTTAACCCAAGCTCTAATTCTACTACTCTGTACATTTAGCTGGAGAAGACACAGTTCTGGAAAAATATAAGGCAAATAGAGTTTAAAATATCCTTGCTATGGCTAAGTGGTGTTGGGGAACACCACTGGTAATCCGTGCTGGTGAGTAGTTAGAGTGGTCCTTGGGGACTAGCACCAACAATTTACAGCACAGCTAGTGGATTCGTGTGGGCCAGGGCACCAACTCCAAAATACAGTTTGGGTGCTGCCAGCCACTTCTGAAATGCAAAAGAGTTTAAAATACATGTGGGCTGCTGATCTGATTAAACCTGCTTTTGTAAATAGATTAAGCTGCAGGGCACCAGAGGAGAGACTTGGCTGAAATATTGCTAAATGCCTTCTGAAAGGCCTGTAGTTGAGACAATCTCACAGTAAATAAAATCACTTTCTAGAGTGGGTTGTGATCCACTGCTAGCAGGCAAACTATAAAAATTACCTCTCCTTGAGCACTTCCCCTCACCCTATTTCCTGCCCTGCCCAAGGCTTAATATCATCATCATCATCATGGCTGGGCTTCGTGAACGAAGATTTGGGAAGGGCTCTACCCACATTTGTTGCAAGCGCGTTGTACTTCTGCAGTGCTTTTTTTGCCATATATTCCATGTTTCTTGCATCAGGCAGGGATCAAGCTTCACACATGATTCAACAAGTAACACACATCTGGAAATCTGGGAAAAAAAACGTATGTCATGTAACACTTGCTGATTACTGACAGGCTTCACCGTAGAGTTATAAGGAGTCACGCTGAGACCTCACAAAATCTGACTGCTCTTCCTTCCATGTCTCTCCCACCTCATTTGCACACTTTGGCAAGTTTTGCCACCAGGAGTCATCTGCCCTCAGTGTTATATCCATCCAGCCTATCCACTCATCCCATGTGCTTGTAATCTGTAGTAAATTTAGCTTTTGTTACTGGCAGAATTTATGAGCTGGGACTAGTCCATCTTTGTAGTAGAGACTAGGTGGATATTTCTGTGGCAACATGCTAGGAACAAGGAATAAAACCCTGGAAGTCACCCTAGCCATTTTGGAAGATGAAATCAAAATTCCTTGGAAACAATCCCATAAAAGTACTGAAACTAACACTATTCTTAGGGTCTAATTTTGTAAAGACCTTTGAACAGTCTGCATAGCCTATGTGCAGTTTTGGACTTGAATTTGGCAATAAAAGTGAAGGCCTGCATTGGGTGTACCTGGCAAGGTTTTGGTAGGAGAGAGGGAGCTACAGGAGTGGCTTCTGTTAGAAGCTGATAGAAGCTTCCCCAGTGTCCAACAGAGCCAACATCAGCTGGCTCCAAGATGGACTTGCTGCTGGGGTGGTAGCTGGTAGCTTCTCTGAGATAGCATAGATAAGAAGGAGAGAAGAGTGAACTTGTGTGGTCTGAGAAAGACAAACCGGTTTGGGTCTTCTAGGTCTTTTTCTTTTTTTTTGAAACATAATGTACTCTATGAGATAGCTACCTTGACCCTCAGCATTACCAAGGGTGCACTTGGGCAGAGGAGTGAGAATGCATGAGAGAAACAGTCCTGCAGACACTGAGATCAGGAGAAGGATGAGGTGAGATAAGAAGAAGAAAGAGAAGGATGAGGTGCTCCAGGCAGTTGAGCAGAGATTCCCCTGCAGAAATCCACCTGCAGCCCATGTAGGACCCCATACCCTACCAGGTGAATGCCTGAAGGAGTCTGTGACCCCATGGGAAGCCCACTCTGGAGTAGGCTCCTGGCAGGACCTGTGAGCCCACAGAGAGAGAAGCCTACACTGGAGCAGGTTTGCTGGCAGCACTTGTGACTCTGTGGGGACCCATGCTGTCGTGTTGGGGAGCGAGGCCTGGTAAGGCCTTGCCGACCTTGGGAGGCAAAGGTTGCCAGCAATCGTTCCAGAGCGACTCTCCGTTGTCCCAAGGAGAGTAGTGAGATATTTCTTTGCTAACTCTTTTAGTTGCTAGATATTGGGCTACTAATCGGAATATATATATATATATATATATTTTATTTTGGTTTTGTTCCTTTTCCCTTCCCCCTTCCCGTTCCCTTGTGAAATATATATATTTCAATTGTATATAACTGTAACATAAGTGTAAATATATTTATATATATTGCTTTAGCTGTCTCTCTTGTTTCGGTTTTTCTTGGTTGTTTTTCTCCCTCTTCTCCCTGAGGTTTTGGGGGGGAGGGAGGAGGGACTTCTTGTGGTAAGGTTTGGAGACTTGGCAGGGAGCCAGCTTCAAACCATATCATGGTGCCAGAAACTTGGGGCCTTCAGCAGGGAAATGAGGGATAAAGTTCTTGCAAAGAGAAAAGTGACCTGAAACCGAGTCTCTCCTATTACAGGAAGGTGCTCTGATTTCCTTACAGTTTACAGGATACAGGTGTTTATCTGCTCTGCCTTCAGCCTCCTACACCCTGAGTTTTCTTTAGAACCAAATCTGGTATGTGTGGTCTGAGAAAGACAAATCGGTTTGGGTCTTCTAGGTCTTTTTTTTCTGAAACGTAATGTACTCTATGAGATAGCTACCTTGACCCTCAGCATTACCAAAGTTTTAGCATGTTTTGGTTGTCAAGGAACACTTTGGGAAGTGTGCAGAGAAGAACACAGATGGTAATTTCAGAGCATGGAATCACAGAATCACAAAGTGATTAGAGTTGGAAGGGACCTAAAAGTATCATCTAGTTCCAACTTCCCTGCCATAGAGGGGGTTTGGGAGAGAGGAAGAGGCCAGAAGCTCTTGAATTCATGGTAGGAGGTGGAAGAGAGGATTTTCTTAGTGGGAGGTACCTTTGGGCTCTGCCTCCCTGCCCTTTTTCCAGTCTCATTTCACAAGCAAACACAGACCTTATCACATTTCCTTTCCCCACAGCTTCCCCCTCTCCTGACAGCTCTGCATGGAGAAGAAAACAAACAAATTTCTTTGCCCTGGCCGAAGTTTCTCTCCTTTCTCCTGCACTGTGTGCTGCTGCTCCTTGTCAGCAGCATTTTCCCTGGCCTAGCATTCAGACCTAGTCCTGTCTGGTGTCCCCAGGGCTGGTGATACAGCACATCCCAACACACAGAAAAGGACAAAAGAAGACACAGAGGCTTGAAAGGACAGCATCACTGTAACCATGGGTGGTAGATTGAGTTGTGCCATGTGCACATGTATGGGGACATTAGGTATGCCCATGCCTTCAGAAATGAAGGCCCAAAGAGCATTCTGAACATGTGTACCATCATGATATGCTGCCCACCTGGTCCATGGCACCCCAGTCCCAACCTGAGGAACAAAATCTCTGGGTAGTTGTACAGAGCACAGCAGGGATCCGAAATTCAGAGGATATGGGGAATATTTGCTTCCAATAAGTCACATAGATACCATCACCTTGTCAGAAGGTCTGTCTTCATGACAGGCATCCTTTCAGGGTAGCTGCCACCCCCTGAGGAAAAAAGTCACCATTTCCTTTCCCATTACCCTCCTCTAAGGAGTATTTGGTTGATTAAGTACTAAAATGAAGGCAGGAATGGTGCAGGCAGCAGGCACTGTGGTCCCACTCCTTAAATAACACAGAATGGGCAAGAACAGAAATAATTTCTTGCTTCTCATCTCATACAGGACTCAGCAGTAGGACCTGGTAGCCTCCAAAATGTCACTGGGAAAGATGGGAACGACTGGGACTAAATCCTCAGTTTTGATTTCTTATCTAGAGACAGAGGAGTCTCCTCCAGCCCATGAAAAGTAATTGTATAGTGATTGAGACAGCTGCTGGTTATAAAAATCTGAAGCTGAATAAGACCACCAGAGCAGCAGCAGCTCTTGGAGTTATTGATGCCAAAGCAAGACAACTCTGACAGCCTGCAGTTCCTCACAAAGTTCACTGCATGCTGTGCTGGATTTTAGTATAGATGGTGACAAACTCAGAGGTTCCCCAAACTCTGCAAGTGGTATCAGTGGTTGAATAACACCAAATGAAAATTTTCTGTGACACCCATCTTAAAAAATATATCCATCTCAGCAATGATGCTGTTTGACAGTGCATACCAATGTTACATTATGAGATAGATAGACAGATAGATAGATAGAATTATGGGATGGATAGTGTACACTTAAAGGAAAGTGAAGAACAATGATTATGAGAGCTTTTAATATTAAAGCTGTCTCTAGAATTTAGAGTCTTTAGGTTTAATTGTGGTAAAGGTGAAGTAAGTTTCCAAGTTTGGACGCTGAATCAGTGCCATCTAGTGGTGGTGGTAGGTTGGTTTTTTGTTTTGTTTTGTTTGATTGTTTGGTTTGGTTTTGGTTTTTTTGTTTGGGTTTTTTTTTTTTTTTTTGGTTTTATGGTCATGGCGGTTTAACATCATCAAAGTTCCACCTAATAAATGTCTTTCATACCCTTGTGAAAACTGTCAACATATTTCTATTTCTCCAAGTTGAGCAAATAAAAGCCATTGATATATAATGACCAAGACATGCACAAATTAAGAAATATTTAAATTTCCAATTGTTCTATTAACTGCATCCATCACAGATTAAGACTACTTTCTATTGAAGCCAGCATTGTACTACAGCTTATCCAACACTCCTAATTTTAAAAGAACATCTTTGCTTCACTATGACTTAAGGAGATAGGAACATCAGACTGACCAATATTAACAATCCTAAGTCAGTTTGTCTAGCAGAAGGTATTTACTCTGATGATAGGCCATACAATGAGCTGCATTTTCTTAGCTTTTAATTATGAGGATCATCAAGTTCCCAGGTGTTTGTTATCACACCTGGCCCCTCAGCAATAAATTCTTTTATGTCAACAAGAGCTAACAGGAACAAGACTTAACAAGCAGGATTCATTTCAAAGCTTCACAGATAAACAAAGAAGTTCTGAGGTCCCCTGCAGTTGTATATATGAAAAGGAGCTACTTTGGTGGTCCGTTGTTTACTTGCAGCGTGCTGGCAGAAGTAAAATGTCAGAAACAAATACAGTGCTGTCTCATTACTCCTGCAGGTTGACTGTGGTAGTGAGTGTAAATTAGAAGACACACACAGTTCTGAGTGCTGTACTTTATACTCATAAGACTAGTGTGCTGAAAATGCATCCTACATGATCATTTCCTTAACTATTCTTCATTTCTGGATTTATGATAGAGTAGATACATTCATCAATGTTTGGTAATCTCTTCAGTGGTATGCAGCTCTCAGAAAATAAATTGCTTTAATTTGTTCCTAACAGCAGTGCTGATCTAGAATTCATCTGGCAACAGGAAAAAAGGGATGAGGGAAGTACTAAAATATGAAATGGAGCACTGGATACTAAAATTCTGTAAAGACTGAGTGCCTCAGACACAGCTAAAGGTGACAAAAGTGAAGACTCTGGGAAGGACCTTAAAGCAGCCCGGGGAAAATTGCAGTGAGAGGATTCTTTGCTCTGTGTTTATTATACCGGGTTTTTTTTTTGTTACACTGTCCTATTTTTATGTTTGTCTCTTCTCAATTTCCCTTATGGGTTCTGTAAGGCTCTCCAAATTTGCCCTTTTACAGAGAGAGGCAAATCCAGCCTTATCTTGTAAACAGTACTGATAAAGGAGATTGGGCCTTGAGAACTTGATTACTGCTTTAAACTTTTTCCCCTTTGTATAAATGCCCTCTGGAACTTTGTTAACAAAGAATCCAGCAACGCTGGAACTACAGGTCCTTACACCTGCGGAGCTCTAATGTGCTTTTACAAACATAAGTGAATGAATCAGAAGTCTAAGAAATTTCGTAAAAGCAAGGACTCTTTACCTACGTAGTACGTGAAAAACCTATACATGTACATGAAAACCTGCAACTGATGCATATATAGACAGTACTTGACAGAATTAATCACTTCTGTGGTCTGCCCTTACAAACAGGAGAAAATCAGCAATAAATGAAGGAAAACACTCTCAATGACAGATTGCTTCAATTTATTTCCATCAGAGGCAACATGTTGCTGACTGGAATTGCTGTTACTTTTCAGCAAAGTCCATTTTTTTGATGGGATTTGATGCCTGAACTAGTACAAACTATGATCAGTACAAACTCTCAGAAATTATCAAAAACACCTGCATCAGTGGGCCTTTAACATCTTCTTTGCATATCTTCTCAGTTGCATCATCTGGGGCTTCAAAAGCTTATAAGCTAGTATTACTATCAAACATTTTACTTTTCTTGGTCATAAAGTCATTGATATTCTGGCTGAACTGTATGCTTGGAAATTATTTCAGAGGAGGCTTTGAGCTTTGGGAATGAGTCCTTTGAGGTGTGTTTGTGAGAATATGGTGTGATCACAGTAGCTGGCAGTGGTGTGAATGGTACTCATCTTTTCTTGAATAGTCGTTACAGCATTTATTTTAATGATTTAAAATAACAGCTGCTGCATTTAAAATCTTGAGAACTTTATAAATAAATAATACTTTTCTCTCTACTCTTTTAAAGCTACGTAGGGATTATTCTTGAAGTTTAGACTGGGTTTAGTGCTGAACTTGACAGATGCCTGGTTTAAACCCAAGAGCTCACCTGATGAAAAGCTATGGGTAAGCCAGCCAAGTGTGCTTGGCCATCCTCTGCTGTTCCCTCTGCCTTGCAGTGACCTCCAGTGCCCAACACTGTACGGACAAATGGACCCTCACGTCACACAGATGGTCAACTAATAGTCAGGAGAATAAAACACACTCAGTTAAAAAAAAAAATCTTGCACTTGTGAAGGTCTCATGTGATAACAGACAGCTGAAAGATTTTGAGCTTTGAAAAAAGGTCCCCTCTCTCCTTCTTCCTGAAGCCTTATGCTGGAATTCTTTGCAATATCAGCAGAGAAGTGAGGGATGCTGAGAGAAGCACCCCTGCCATTGGTGATGGTTATTACGATCTAATTGGTTAAATAACACTGGCCTTTTTTGAATACGTTTGAAGATATTTTCAATTATAAAATTCAATGGAATATCCGTCATGCCTTATTAAGAGGCAAGAACTAGTAGTCGCTATTATGAAGAATTTTTTACTGATGAAAGAAAATGAATGTCAAATAAAAGGATAATAAAATGACACTTACTCTTTTCCTCCTGTGAGTGAATATGGTATTAGAGTTTTACTTCTGCAGAGCTTCTAAGCACTCCTGGTGTGTCTTTGCACTGTGGAGAGCTCATGGCAATTCCTCAAAGAGTTACATCATAAGGATATTATAGGGCTGCAGATGTGTCCTATTTATACAGAGGGTACCCAGAGGCATTTTCTTGTTCCTCTTCTAATATCTTTGTGCTTAATATTTCATGGTTTCTGAAAAATTCTAAGAAAAATGCCTACTTTGTGCATCTTTGAGTGATTAAACGCCTTTGAGAATCTGAACAGAAGGTGATTTTTGTGAAATCATTCTAATTGTATAAGTCAGTATCAATTGCACTGACTAGTGCTGTGATGCTAACTTTCTATTAAAGAATACACTTTTGCAGATGAAACAAAACTGAATCACTTGAACACAGTATCTCCCTTCTGTTTTCAGTTACTGCCCAACACCTGCCTTTACTCACCAGTTTTTTTGAAAGAAATGTCTGTTTTCCTCCAAAACTGTTTTCCTCCTTCTCCATGTAAATTTGAGCAACTGGTGGCCAATCAGCCATTACCATGACAGAATATTTTAAAACCACACATTCATATGTGTAGTGGTGTTCCTTTCTTTTCTCTCCAGTACTAATTTTCATATAGAAGACAACTAATCAAGTGCAATGCAGCAAAATGCACTGAAAAAAGATAGCACTAAAAATGAGTTCCCAAAATGTCGCACTGCTCAGGGAATGGCTCCCTCAGCAGTGGAATTCCCTTTCCTTTAAAATCCATTCACATTGTTACATTGAGCATCAACCTGACTCCACGATTCAAAAGCTGACTAGAGACCGTCTGGTGGCTCTGGGACAGAAACACTGAATTGATGTAATATGTTTCTGACAGCAGGTGAGGTAAGTCAGATCTCTTTTACTGTCTGACAAATGATTTTTCTTTTGGCAGAAGTGCAACAGATAGCACATTTTTAATTAGACTACAGAATGAGACTGCAGTACATGCTGCTCAGAATAGCTGTGAATGAATATGTCTATGTGTAGAGGACACTGACATTGGAAGTAGGGGCTTCTTTCTTTCTTTTTCTTTCTTCCTTTCTTTCTTTCTTTCTTTCTTTCTTTCCTTCCTTCCTTCCTTCTTTCTTTCTTTCTTTCTTTCTTTCTTTCTTTCTTTCTTTCTTTCTTTCTTTCTTTCTTTCTTTCTTTCTTTCTTTCTTCTCTCTTCTTTCTCTCTCTCTTTTTTCCCTTCTTTCTTTCTCTCATCTGTAAAAAAATCCCAGTTATTTTTATGGCAACTCGTCTCAAATAAATATATGGCAGTGTATTCGCTGTAGTTTCTTAGACAACTTTTGACCTATTCTTACTTCGAAATACAAATAGTATTTCTTTCTGACTTCAGGATAGATATTTTTGACAGCTGCTCAGTCAGCTAGGTCTCAGTTTCCTTGAACAGAAATCCTGCATCCTTTGGTGGGGAATAACAGCTATATCCCCTCAATGACATTCAAAGGGAATTTAGTGCCATGGGATCAGAATAGTCACTTATTGTGGACTGGACTTGTTTAGTATGCACGGGTATATTCCAGCAACGAAATTGCATTTCATGAATTACCTTCTTACAGCAGCTCTTCTCTCAAATCAGATGCTCCCTCTTCCCTCTGCACAACCATTGACAAAGGGAAGAAAAAAATATACTTTTAGCCAGTCACAGCTGTCCACTGCTAGGCCTAATCATCAGCAATTGTGTCACAAAGCTCAGTAGTTCTGGTATTATGCATTTGAAGTGAGCTTTAAACTGGAGGTTGCAAGAGTGTGTCAGAGCTCTCCCAATGCCTCTCTCTTTCAACACATTTCCAGATTTTCTCTGTGTTCAAGGACTTCGGATAAGAAACCGTTTCACACGCCTAATTTCTTCCTTTATGAAGAAAGCTGAAACAATTTGCCACGATGACTATAAATATACTTTTTTTCCCTACAATCAATCAAGATTTGATTTCTGTTTCTGTCAGTACTGCGTTACACAAGCAGACAACTTTTAATTGTGTTCTTTTCTTTGAGCTAGACAAATTTAAATATCATTGAAAAGTGAAATCAAAAGGATACACTTATTTGTATCTTAAGTGATATGAAAAAGAAATAGGGAGGCTTGTCTAGATTATAAAGGTGAGGAAAAAATCTTGGAATATGCTGATAACAAACACGTCAGGCAATTTAGCAACTTTACTGAATCTTACAATTGGAAAATTGTCACAAAAATGTATATACTTGCATTGCCTATACATGTCTTAAAGGTGAAAATATATACAACATATTTTTTAGTGAAGATAAAGAAAATCACAACAGCACACTAGCTGGTGTGCCATAACCACCAAAATGGTAACTATTCTCCAGAATTACCTTTACAAATAGAATCTAAATGGCACTATGCTCATGGGGAAAGAACATGAGTTAGAGCCAGAGTCAATGAACTAATTGGTGAGATCACTGCAGCAAATCAGAGTGAGGAATTAAGAAAAATGGAAGATGCTACTTGATAGGAACAAAGATTTTAAGAGTAACCTAAAAACCTTTCTACATTGGACAGAATCAAAAGCAGCAGGAAGAAGAAAAAGCAGCCAAAACACAGGATGTATTGAGCAAGATGTTTTGAACTACCACAGCAAAAATATGTATTTTCTGCTAGCAGTGTTTACTTAACCTTTCACACATTATATGTTCAATTAAAGTTATAAGATCAAAGCAGACAGAAAGTAGTGCAGGAAATGACGAATGTTGTTGCATGAATTTTTTGTGCTATCTCAGGACAATGCCCATCCAGCTCAGTCTGTCTTCAGAGAGATGACCAGCTACTGATGCTTCAAGAGAAGGCTTAAAAACAAAGCAGAAGCAAAACAGAAGTGATGCTTTGGGAAAAACATCCACTTTAGCTTTGTTGAGACACTAAATGAAACTCCGAACCTGAGGTTTAGTTATAATACTTGTTTTAACATAAATAAACCTACCAGTGTCAGAAGCAGGTTAGGAGCTCCAGTGGAAATGGGTGAACAAGTGAATTCAGAACCCCACATTTCAAGCTTCAGTAGACCATGATTATTATTTGTCTAAGCTCTTACCTGACACATTTATCACATGGAGGTTTGAAAATATGTGCTCATCCGTGCTCCTATGTCCACATAAAGAGCACTCTGAAGATATTAATAAAAACTCTGCTGTTTCACGCTAATGATTTTTGGTGATGGCCTATTCTCCACTTTCCATGGTTAAACTGGATGAATATTAAACCACATTGGTTTCCATAGCTTCATAGTTGCAGCAGCTGGGCCTTTTTATCAGCTCATCAGACACTTAAGACCTCATATTGTTCCTGTACCTAGACACAGTGGTCAAGTTTCTTGTGGTCTTCTTGGGCATCAAAATGAGCAAAGGTCCTTACATATTTATTAGAAGTGTTGTTATCCAATTCCCGCATCTTTCAGTGTACTTTGAAATTTCTCCCGTTTTCATAATCATCTTGAAGCACAATCAGCTGCCTCAAGCTGAGCAGTTTGTAAGTAAATTCCTTACTTTCATGTCACCATCCCCATATAAATATCTAAAGCTATTATAGAGCCAGAATCAAGTAATAACATTTCTTATGAGAAATTCTGAGGTCATTACCCAGCACTTATCAGAATCACTGCTTTCTATGACTTCATTTCTCATCCCACAAGTATTCAATGTTCCAGTTTTAAAATATCTTACTTGAAGGGTGAAACTGTATTAAAATCTGATTTCTAATGGAAGTAGCTGAGTTTATTTGGAGTTCACGCTAATCAAAACAGATTTTCAGATCTTTTTTTCATTCAACAAAAAAAGGTTGTTGTCAAAGGACACCTATAAACAAATAATTTGTTTGATTTTATACTGTCATCACTGCATAATCACTTTTTTTGAGCTACATTCTATTCATTAGGGGGATGACTTAGGAAGAAATTAATCTCCCTGATTATCTAATCGTATTCTAAAGTCATCACTATTTTAGACTATTTGGACTATTTTTAGAATCATAAAGACCTTGCTAAAATAACTGCCATAGCTTCTAAAGCTGTTTTAGTAAAATATGATAATTTAAAAAATATAATTAATTTACATTTGTTTCTATATTATGATGATTGAGAGAGGTGATTCTGTCCTTATACTTAACCCTAGTGAGGCTGCATCTGGACTACTGTGTCCAGTTCTGGACTCTTCAGGACAAAAGAGACATGGAGGTCCTGGAGCAGGTTCAGCAAAGGGCAACAAAGATGATTAAGAGATGGAGAAACTAACTTATGAGGAAAGGGTGAAAGAGTTTGCCCTGTTCAGCCTTGAGAAGAGATGACAGAGAGGGGGGGTCATCAATGTCAATCAGTATCTGAAGGGAGGAAGCCAAAAGGATGGAGCCAGGCACTTGGTCTTGCCAAGTAACAGAACAAGAGGCAATGGGCAGAAACTGATGCACAGGAAGTTCTACCTGAATATGAGGAAGAACTTTGCTGTGTGGGTGACCAAGCACTGGGACAGAGCCCAGAGAGGTTGTGGAGTCTCATTCCCTGGAGATATTCAAAAGCCACCTGGACTCAATCCTGAGCACTGTGCTCAAGGATGATCCTGCTTGAGCAGGGAAGCTGGATGAAATGACCTGCATGGTCCCTTCCAATCTGACTCATTCTTTGATTTTGTGACTATTCCACAGCTTAATAAGAGGACACAGGCATCCATTCCCAATTACAGATTTAATCCAAGACCTAATTTTTAGTTCACATGATTGAAGACCATGTGACTACAGCTGTATAGTATTATACAGGGATACTGAGATCACTTTACTAAGTGTCCTGTTTACTGCAGCAATTATAATAGCTAGAACTTTATAAGTACACACAATAAAAACAGTGGCAAACAATATGACATCTTTGACACAGATAAGCTTTTATCATAAAGCTATGAAGGAAAATTTCTCATCTTCTTCAGCATTTCCACATTTGACAGTTAATCTAAAATATTTCCATTTTATATAGCACCTACACAGTCATTTACTAATCAACAATGATCATTCTTTATAAATAGACACCAAATCTTAGGTTGATTTGAGGTAATTTATTCTAACACACTTGACCTGAAGATACAAATGAGAAGATACTGTGCTAGTTAAATGTTTCTAAGTAGATACAATACATTTTGCTGAAGAGCCTGCAGTGAAATCAGATTTGTGACCCTTCCTGTTATTTACGCAATATAAACATTATGTAGACTGCAAATATTTAATAATTTTAATTTTATTTAGTCTCTCTAGTTTAACAGATTGCTTCTCTTTATCATTCAAGTTAAACTTAGAACGATAAATAGCCAACCAGATCAGCAGCTGCCAGAACCATAAGCAGAGCTGAATTTTGATTATTCAAAATATTATGAAACTATGACTGAGTCTACTGTAAGAAGATGTGAACCTTCACTTACTGAGAAATATGCTTTAATCATCAGAGTTGATTCATTCTACCATGACTACAACTTGACAATAATCAGAGCAAGATCATAACTTGTTGTTTACGTCAATCACTTGGAAAAGGATAACTTGGGTTTTAGTAATTTCTGAAACTACTTCTTCATTTATATACTTCAATGTAACATCAGATGCTTTCTGTTAATGGAAGCCTCTTCCATGCTCAGGGTTTTTGAAGCTTGTTTCTTTTTTTTTTTTGGAAAATCCTTGGGGATATTTTTTATTCCCAATTTGATTGGATTTTTTCGCATCAAAGCAGCTTTTTTCCTCCTATTAATTAGGTTATACTTTGCAATCAACTTTGGCATACTGACTATTTGCCTTTCTGAACATGGATAAGCAGGATTTCATACTCATGGCCTCAGTGATGTTTATTAGAAGTCAGGACATGAAAAGCAATAGGGAAAGAAAGAGCATACACTGTAATGTTATTTTAACAGTTCTGAAAACTTAGAAAATTTAGCCTCTTTATGAGTGGACTGTTTAAGTGGTGACAGTGATGTATGGTGAAAATGCAGACAAGGAAAGAAAAACATAGCCAGGAGAAGCAGTGAAAATTATGAAGGCATGCACCAGTTAACTAACTGATTATCCATTTGAATAATATACTATTGTGAATATTTCTTTTCCAGGAAATTACACTTTTGTAAATAGCATTAAAAAGTTTTCTGTACTTACAGCTTTCTGATGAAATTACTGTGAGCCAAAAAATATATCCAGTTATGAAACTATGTCTGAATATGCACAGCACGGTACATTAATATCAAGAACAATTGAGGTCAGAAAGGCAAGACAATGGAATAATATATATGTGAAAACTCCTGGTGTTACTAGTTTTCACATGTATTATGTTGTGCTGTTATTACTATTGGTACTAAATATCATAATAAAATAGATTTATTTAACCCAATCCTTTTGTATAAAATATTTTTTGTAAACTATTAAAGCTCTATAATCCATTGGAGTAATATCTATATCAAAGATGTGCAGAATTAAGACTATATTTCATCTTCAGCAAAAATTTTTGAAGCGTAATACCAATAAGCATAATAAATAAATTTTTAATATGCTGAAATAGGGAGTGGATTTTCAAATCAGGAAAGAAATATTACAGTAAATATAGTTCACACATTTTTCATTTTACATAAATACTCCCTCTAACAGGATCTGCATGAATTATAATCTCTTACTTTAGAGAATTCCCATTTTTAGATATTTTATTTAATGCAAAATATTTAAATAGCTCTGCACACAGAGTACACTATATTAAATTAACTTCCCTAGCAAAAACATTGAATAAAATTTTCTAAAAACTTCCTAATTTTTTGGTTTTGATGAAAGTTAGCAGAAGCACTAGTTATCAATGATGTCTGTATATGTGAAGGAGTAGAAGGTGGTGGGATGGATAAAGCGTGGCAGCAGATGTAACTTAATGTGACTTTAGCAGAGCTTTTGACACTTCTGCTACATTCTTGTATACAAGTGAGGTTGGATGGAAGGCCACCAGGATGGTTGGGACTGGAGCACTTGTCCTGTAGTGTGAGGTTGAGGGACTGGTTTAACCTGAAGATAGGAAGATTTTGGGGGCACCTAACAGCGGCTCCTGGTACACACAGAGTTACCCAGAAAACAATAGCCAACTCATTAAAGAGGGAGCTGTGGTGGGAGGATGAGAAACAACAGTCAAGGAAGGCTTTCAGCCTGAGGACAGACAGGAAGGGGCACTGTACAGTCTCTGTCCTTGGAGGTTTTCATGACCCAACTGGACGTAGCCCTGGGCAACCTGGTTGGATCTCACAGATGACTCATCTTGGAACAGGAGGTCCCTTCCTACTAATATTATTGTGAGATTAAAACTGTCCGAAATACCTACTATAACTACATACATTTCGACCATTTTGGGGGATCCTGTTCCTGTTCCCTGAGGTCTGTGAAGGAAAGATGATGCTTGCAAGGAGTCTCGTTGCTTGTTAAGAGTGGTATCATGTCTGTGACTTGATCTCTGGAGAAGCAATTGTAGACAGCTTTGATATAAATACGGTAATCAGAATTCATTTATCCGACAGTGTAACATGGCATTTCATTTTACAAAATGAAAACAGACAAAAAAACCAATCAACCAAACAAAAATACCTTTCAAAGGAAGCAGAAATCTTTCTCCAGAAAGGGAACACAGTCTGTCAGTTGCAATCACAGCTTTAAGATTAAATGGAGCAGTTTTACAGGTAAAGGGGTATTACTGTCACAATGAAATTTTTAAAGGTTTTTCATTTGGAACTCAGGAAAAAGGGAGAATAAACCTGGAGAAAACCAGATTGATATTCCAGCATATACTTAAGTGTTTGCCTGGCACTTTCCATGAGCTCTAAATCAGAGGTGCACATGACAGGTGCACATGTTTCTGCATACATGTGAGGAAGACATGCGTTCAGCTCAAGTACCGTCAGTCTTGTTGGCATGTGTGAAAACATGAGAGTAAATGGGAAAACCGTATGTGGATTCAGTGTATGAACCTTGGAAAAATGCACTAGTTGGTATGCAATGGGTTTGCATTAAATCACTGAGAGTCAGACTGATGTCTGTCTCCTCAGTTTGCTTGTGAATGCTGCACTGTGACAAGAAATGTGCACTTGTGTCAATACTACCATGGCATTACAAAATATGGGCCAGTGCTGACTCTTAGCCTTCCAACACTAAATAACTGCCTCTGGAAAAAGCATGGGCTACACAGTTCTCTGTTCTTCTCTTTCTTTTTAAACCTTTAAATGGCACAAATTGGTTTTTACCCAAGAAAGAATAGTTAGGAGCTTTTAGCTCTATGAACTGATCTTGGTGACAAACTACATTCTGGAAAAATATTAAGTCTGTAGTATTTTCACCAGTTGGTGACCGGCTAAGTGGAAAAATTGGCTGACAGGTTGAATTCTGAAGGTATCATGGGGTGATAATCGCAAGGCTACCAAACCAATTGTGTGGTATTACTGCAACTTTACTGCCAAAACTCCCAAAATCCCATGTTTTTTGCCAGATATATTAAGAAGCTGTGGCTGTGCTAATTTTGGTTTTTTATAGCTTACAGGAAATGTGTCATGAATAACAGCTAAGCCGTCTTCCAAGAGTAACATTAATACTTTAATCTTCTGTTAACATAGATAGACTGAAGAAAATGGGAAGTTAAATATTCTGTGAAAGATGGCTGCTTTACAAAAATCTGTTCTGCATTTGAAGTCCCCTGAACGATATAACACGGAAATGTGAGTGTATATGAGGAACTGTAGCCATCTGAATATTGTTTATCATTGTTCCAGGACTGTAAAAAGACCTTAGGGTAAACATGAGGGACATGGCTGACAAGTTCTACAGCAAGGCTAATTTTGATTTGAACAAGGTTCTGAAATATGAATTCACGTGGTTAAGAGCAGTTCTGCATGCACTATTCTTTAACAAAATTAGCCCTGCTCTATCATTTTGAGGATATGGATCCATAACTACGTATTCTTTTTTAATAAACTGACAGAAAAATATGGCATTATGAGCAACAGATGGATTCTATTCATATTAAAAGCTAGTCAAAGCTATAACAATAAACATAAGAAAAGTATATTAGTAGCTTTAATATTTTCTTGTTTTCACTTAATTAATGTCCCTGAGGAAGTTACTTCCCATTTTTCAAACAGCAGTCACATAAGAATTGAATTCTGAATTAATTGAAGTCCATGACAAAACTTCAAAAGGATCAGCATTTCATCCTTGCTTATATTACAAGCTTTCTGGAAAGGTTTCCAAAAGACCTAGGGGTTATGAAATGTGATTGTAGATGTACTTTTGCAACAAATGCTGAAGGAATAAATAACATATGCAGAAGTGCTTTCCAAGATTCTCATATTTATTTGTGAATCTGAACAGTCAGTAAGCCAGTATTAATGCAAGTGATTGTTAAAAATAAATATTGTTTTCTTTTCTAGAAAAAAAATTAATATACATTTTGATAGTTAAGAGCATTCTAAGGTATATATTTGTCAGTAGATTCACATGGTGAATATCATAGTATAGCATTTAATCTTTCCCTGTTTTATCAATCATACTATTCTCAGCAATTAATGGCAAGAATTTCTAACAAAAGACAAAAACTGAGTAGCCTCATAAGAGAGCATGCCAAATTATTCTGTGATTAAATATCTTAGTTGCCAAGTTGTAACCTTAGACTCCTGACTCCTTCTGTAGACATGAAACAAATAATTCGCCAGCAAGGGAGGAGTGTTCTTTGTCAGATGGTTCTACCAAATTAATAAATGAACCCTACTAAATGGCCACAGAAACTCTGTCTGAACATATGTAGTTCAGTGAATGCTGAGGCGTGATTTTGAACATGATTAATCTAGGTGAAATAGGGTTTTCAAAAATTGCTGAAAATCTCTAACAGCATGTCTTTGTAGCTTCAGAGATTTGCTGGAGAGAAAATCAGGCTGTATTATTGAGCTATTAGTAAGTTGCATGAAGAGAAGTACAGAAAGCAGCAAAGGCAGCGCCATTACAGAAATCATTGGCATATTTTCCAAATGAGTAGATTATACAGAATTTTGGTCACTGCGTCAAGAACAAACCCAAAAGAAACAGAAGCAACCCAGCAGCTCTGACAGAAAAATTAGAGCTTTAGAGATTCTTCACATAAAAAGATGAGATAAATACCAGCATCACCTCACTTTGAAATAGCCTCCATGTGAGGTGATGGGACAGATGTTTAGGAAAATGCCTGTTACTTTGACTGTCATTCAGACAACCTGGAAATACAGAACTGTGAAAGCCCATGATGAAACAGAAAGGAAGACAGGCAGACAAGCTCTCATTAATGAAATGGATAAATATGAGGAAGAGATTCAAAGGTTAGGAATGAGAATAATTCTTAACATTCCTAATGATTTCAGTGATAACCAGAGTAAGGACAAAAGAAACTCTTCTTCTGAGTGCTCTTTTGAATAAGAGGACCTTTCCACAAGCCCTGGTGTACAGCTTTGAGCCATCCTTTAGCAACCTGTATAGCTCCTGCTCAGTTCTGTGACCCAAATTCAGCCTCTTGATCTAAGTGGTGGCTTGTTTCACAAGGGACACAGTGTCAGCCTACATCTCTTGAGGCCAGGCTATGTTGCTAGTGGATTCCATGTCAGTCACCCTGCTTGGGACCAGCAAAGCTGAAATCATGGCAGGTGCTTGGAAGGTGAGAACAAATAAGGCAGTTGAACTACCAGCTTCACAGCTCTCCAGTTCTATATAATAAGTGAGAATAGTTTTAGGCTGTATAACTCACCTCCAGCTGCCTACCACCCACAGGACAATTTCGGCAGCCAAGAACAGATAGAGCATAAGGACCTTTGACTTTACTTTCCCGCATTGGCCTTGCTATCTGATATGTCACATGCTGGTTCCATTTACACCCAGGAAGTCCTCTAATACCAAGTTGAGCTGCCTCTCATTATTTTTCTGAACAAGCAGCAGGGTCCAATCCTATACACTGACATAGATTTCCCCATATCTGTTGTATTACCTCTAGGGAAATCTTCTTTTCTACTTTTCATCTTCCTTTTTGCTGGCATTAGTCAGCATTTCTTGTTGTATCTTGTCTTCAATTTGGTACACAGCCTGAGTGATAATAAGTATTTGCAGTATACCTGCCTCCCACTGACTCCCATTAAAATATAGCAAGTTCTATGAACCTCTAGGGATCCGACCAGTAGACTGTTCCTCCTTGAAACAGCAACGTCTGTAATGCACTGGGAACTTTTATAGAGGTATCAGCAGAAAATATATAGTGTAAACAACTGCACTGTGAAATCCCAACAACCAAGCTTTAGCCCAGCAGCTACTATGTGCCTAAATCTTGCACACAGGGGATTCTGAGTCTGCATGGTATTTATGATAGAAAGCAACTAGGAATATTTTTTATTTTAAATAACAACAACAAAAAAATCAGGGAAATTGCATTGAAATAAATTACATGAAAGTAAAATTCTTTTTGTTTCAGACTGTTAATATTTATTGTTAAAGAGCACACCTCCATTGCATGACAAATCTCTTCTGCTAGTCAAGGTAAAAATGATACATATACTCATCCAGTGATTCTGAACTTGTTTTTAGAACAGAGCTTAGGATATGCTAAGGGCTCTACAGATACAAACCATGATTTTTGCTTAGTGCTAAACCAGTTCAGGTGATTGCAATTAAGACAGGCACTGTGTCTCTTGTGTAGGGGCTTTTTTTCCTCTTATTTTCTTTATTTTTTTTCAAACTTATTTCTACTTCAGACTGAAAATATGTGAGTGCTTTTGGAGGTAGAAGAGCAACCTTTCCTTAACCAATTAACTTTGACTTATGTGTTCGAATTGTAATTTTTCAGGATACAAATTTATTTGGTTTTATACAGCTGCAGAAATATCCATGTGGATTGTTATTCCTCCTTAGAAAATCTATTTTGAGAGAAAATGTCAAGCAGCTGAGAGGTCTTGAGCTGTATGGGGTGTGCTATCTTGGAAGTCTTGTAAAAGTAGCCGCATTCAGACTGTGTCAGGATGCCAGATTGTTTCTGTTCATGTTAGGTGGGGAGAGGAAAGACATAAGGGAAGGGAGAGTGTCTCTAGCTGGCACTTCTCAGGTGTCCTTTTGCTGGAAAGCACATGTTATGACTTCCAGATCACAGTGCTAGAGGCAAGCTCATCCTGTTTTCTTCTGTGGATGGCACTCACCCTTTATTTTCCTTAGTGCAAGGAAATATTCCAATATATCTCCCAGTATATATATAAATATATGTGTGTGTGTTCATGTACATACATAAAAGACATATATGTACACACATAAAATATTTTTAAAAAATCCTTTTGAATGAGTGTGGAAATCACTTCTATCTCTTGTAGTTGCTTTTGTTATGCAGCAGTTGACTAGATGTGTGAGTGTCTGTGTGCACAGAGGCAGGGAATGGGGGGACTGCAAGTGTGCGAGCAAGACGGAAGAGCAGAGTGATATTCTAACACTCCTGTTTGAGTGCTGATATCATATTTTCTTGAAATATTGCTTCCTTCACTTCATTCGCTTCCTTCACGCTGCACTTACTTCAGCATAAACTGGGTTTTGCTGCATTTTTCCAACTTAATGACTGAAGAAGAGAGGCAGTAAAATAAATATCAGCCCAAGGGAAGACTTTTCTGTTTGTACCTTAATAGTGTAGCTAACACCTAATACAGAAACGGAATAAAATAGTAACATTTGTTGTCCATTTTATCTTAATGAGAAAATTATCATTTGCATTAGACAAATGGAAATTTTTTTTTGTTACTTTTGAAGTAGTATGAAGTCTGAACAAGATGCTGGATGAGAAAAATTGACAATACTTTGCCTCTGTGGGGGCTCATGGATGCTGACAAATGCCCCACTGAGGGTCTCTGTGGCAATGGAAACAGGATAACTGGCAGTGCAGAGGTAAACCCATCTGGGCTGCCACATTGTGGCAAGATACTGCTGCCCAGGGTGGAAAACCTGGTTTTTGAAGGGATGCCACATAGACGAGTCAGGCCACTAAAGCACAGCTCCGCCTGGCACCGCAGCTGCTGGTGCTGGGCTGGATGTTCAAGGGGTCTCCTTGGCACATCATGTAACTGATGCTACATGGAGTAACTGGGTCACACTGATAACACAAGTTCTAATAGGAAATCCCAGTCATCCAGGAATCTTGGCAGTGATAATTGACTGGCCAGAAGGCAAAGATTTTGAAATGTCACCAAAGGAGGAGGTGATGTATGTGAGGCGGTCCCACATTGGGTGCCTAAAAGGGCTGTCATGGTTTAACCCCAGACAGCAACTAAGCATCATGCAGCCACTCACTCACACCTGTTCCCCGGGTGAGATGGGGAAGAGAATTGGGAAAAAAACCCCAAAACTCAGGGATTGAGATATGAACAGTTCAATAACTGAAACAAAGTAAAATATAATAATAATTCTGACGATATTAATTATACTAGTGAGAATAATGAGGCTACTATCTAGAGACTGAGACTAGTACCTACTTAAAATAATAATAATACTAATGAAAAGAGGAGAGAGAAAAGGAATAAAACACAAGAAAAACGAGTGATGTCCAATACGATAACTAACCACCTGCTGAGAGATGCCCAGTGGCACTTACTTAGTGTAAACTGGGGTTTGCTGCCTTTTTTCATCTTATTAGCTGAAGAAGGAAATCAATAAAATAAATTCCAATCCAAGAGAAGACTTTTCTCCGTGTACATTAATAGTGTAGCTATACCTAGTACAGAAACTTAATGAAAAAGCAACATTTTCTCTTTTTCTCTTAATGATAAAATTACGATTTAAATTAGACACATAGCATATCTTTTTTTTTTTTAACTTCTAAAGTGGTGTGGAATCTCAAAAATACCCCCAAAAACCAGTTTAGTTTTTCTGAGAGATAATTAGATCTCTTTCACAGGCAGTTGCACAGATTATGACTTCTGTCTCCACAGCCACAATTTGCTCTTAGATATGGCTATTTCATATTCAAAGTACATAGCCCTGAAACAGGCAGGCTTCCATTCATGGCATTGGTATTACAGAAATGAATCTAAGGTTCTCCTAGATGTACAGATACATGAAATCTTTCAAGCATTAAGTTCCAGAATTGTATGTTTGCATTATTCCCAGCAAATTTCTGAAGTAAAAAGTGAGAGACAATTTTGAAAAGAATCACATAGAGATATTATTACCAATAAGAATATTTTTCTGATGTT
Organism: Manacus vitellinus; assembly: GCF_001715985.3. Taxonomy (NCBI): domain Eukaryota; kingdom Metazoa; phylum Chordata; class Aves; order Passeriformes; family Pipridae; genus Manacus; species Manacus vitellinus. The sequence continues at coordinate 50,002,383 of NW_021939396.1, read as the reverse complement.
TTCCTGTCAAGCTAAAAAGTTCAAAAGGAAATAATTACATATTTCTGTGCTGGATAAAGAACATACAACAAATGTTAAATGTGGGAATGATATCTCGTGCTTAGCATCAGACTCAAGTGTAATTCTTTTCACTGTGGTAGAATATGCTACACTTTGCTTTTCTGAATACTTCAATGTTATTTGAAAATGTCAGATGGGTTCTGGTCTTTGAAGTAAAGAGATTCTCATCTATAACACTGTTAGTCAGCAAAACTCATTGTTAGGCAAAATCATGCAAAATGACACCGAGATTAAGTTTTCTTTACAATGGAAACATCAAAGCAAATAGCTAAAAATCTCATGCCTGAGAGCATACTATTAGCTTGTTTTCTTAAAAAAAATAATTTCATTTTCAGCTAACGGACATTTTGCTGCACATTTTCACCCTCTTCTTTGTGAGAGGTTTGTGATGTGAAGAAGTGTAAGTATAAGAAGATAAGCAATAGATTCAGTGAAGGTATAAGAATAAGATGACAAGAAAGAGGATTTTTTTCCTCTTCAGAGCAAACACATATGAACTCCAGGGCCCACTACATCCCATTTTTCTTTGTTGCAACCAGAAAACAACTTACTCAAAATGTGTACATTTGAATTTATAGTAGATACTTTAAAAGCGAGCATAAAAATTCTTTTCATTGCAAAAAACCTGGATTTATGATAACAGTTTAGCATTTATGACATTCACTGAGCTTTATGACTCATGTTCTGACTAATTTTTTTAAAGTATTTCCTCTTTGTTGTTTTTCATTCAGGTACTTGGACAACTGTAGTTGGTTCATAAATTCTGTGTGTTGTTTTTGCACAGGTACTTGTGGTGAGAATGGTTTTGGAAACTGGGCCATGAGCTTACACATGTGTAATTCAGGTCTGGATGGGCATTTACACTGCCAATATTTACCTAAGGATTCACCTGACACTGCTAAATACATTCAGTCATTATGGCGAAAAGTTTCACAAAACTCCCATTCTGTTCTCAGTTGAGGGACTGTTATGATATTTGTCACAACAAGCTTTGCTTTTTTCTACTACAGAATCCAAAGTGATAATTCTGAAAATAAATTCTGATGGAAAGAAATACAGAAAAAGTAAACATGCAAATGTCCGTATATTCGTAGAGATATTATGTTTAAAAGGGAGTAGTTAGTGTCCTTAAAGTAAAACTTCATCATACACGTATGGTGGTTTTCTCAATTAAGTATGAATCCTGTTTCAATTAGTTGCCTTCAAATGAAAAAACCACAAATTTTTAACACATGCTTGTTAAAAGAAGACTTTTCTTCTGAAAACTAGATTTTCCCAGTAGTGATTTTAGAAAAGGCAGGCACTAATAACACCTGAATTATAGGCAGGATTCTTACCCTCCTCCAAGTTTTAAAGTACAAAATATCTGTTTGTTCAGCTTTAATGAGTTAAAAAAATAGTTTCCACAGTTAGGTGGCACTGTTTCCTTTTTCTTATTAAAGCTTCTAAGGCTTTGCAGTCACCGTGCTTCAGAAGCACCAAAAAATAACGCCTTTTCCGATTAAGGCTTCACTCTGAAAAGGAACTGGACAAACATCAGACTGTCTCACGGGTCTGTAATTATTCCTTTCCCTTCCCTTTGAAGCTGATATGTGTTTCCTACAGTCTTTGTCTATCATCTTGTATAATGTGCTACAATTACTCTGGGTATCTTCTAGCCTGGGTAAATGCTTGAGGATAAAATTTCCATCCTCTCCAGGTGCTCTGCACTTACTGCTGTGCCCTGCTTTCACTTAACCTACAATGCCATTAGAGCCCTATATTCAACTTACCTGTATCAGCCATGTTGAGGATCTTCAATAGTAAAAAAATGCCATTTCCAAAAGACCATGCTTACAGTAAAATTATGGTGGTGAAGAGGTGGCTCCAGTTTAGCCATGGTTTTGGTGTGATCCATCCTTCTACAGCTGTATTATAACCCTTGAAAACTGAACTGTCTTGAAGAGAAAGGAATGTAACATTTGGAGGGGAGAGGCGGGAAATGGAGGAGGGAGCCCTACCATGCCACATTCATTTATTTTCGTATCACCACTGAAAGAATTTTGGTGTGCAAAATTTTGCTCTGAAATGGCCAGTTCAGAAAGGATTAGAAACTAGGCTCTCACCTACACCAAGATGATAAATTGGACTCTCTTTGAATATGAGAACCTCTGTGGATATAATAGGTCACAAAGAAGTTTTGATGAAAATAGTAGAACCCATGGTACTGAACATAAGCTAAAGTTACAATATCAAAAGCTACCTCATGATTTCACCGATATTTCAAAATTCTTATCCTTATTATCATTATTTAAGCTGACTTTATAAAATGTTTCATATTGCTAAAATCTGTGTTTTTAAAACAGAGCATGTCAACCATCAATGAACCTTTGGCACTGTACAAAGAAAAAGTAATAAGGCAGTCCATCTCACTTTCTGTTAAGATAAAAATATTATTGAAACACTTTATGAAGTGGACTGAGATGTGTCAGGAGGTATTGTCTTCACAGAAGCACAATGGTCTTATCCTAACAATTGTAACCCAAGTTTAAGCAAGTGCTAATATTTGCAAATCTGGAGCTCTGCCCTGTATTTTCTACATCGCAGCCTGATGCAATGTCTCAGTCAAGAAAAACACCTAATAGTCAGTAAGATTCTTTTTTTATTTTCTAGGCAGTCATGACAGTGATGCCACTTTAGGAGTGGTTCCTGGACTTCTCTAATTAAACGTGAACTTCAGGGCATGCGTGGCCAAGAAATCTCAGAAATACACTGGACTGTGCCTGTGGAAAACAACAATGCTTTGTAATTTCTGAATTACTTCTTTCACAACGTGATTCCAGTATGGTTGCCTGATATAAATAATTTCTCCAAATATTTGCTTAGGCTTAGTAGTGATGTTTCCCAGTTGCAGTTTTGCAGCATCATATTTCAATAAAACTGCACTATTGAGTCATAATTTGTTCTTTCTGAAGAGCTACCTTTTTTGGATATAGTTTATTCTCCTGCATAATTAAATGCTATTTTTTAAGTGGGAGCTAAATAAACCATGAAACTTGGTTTCATTGTGATATCTGAGTGTTATTCTCCCACTTTCCTATCCAATTTTTTCCACAAAGCTTTATTCTCTTGTTTAATTAATAACGGTCTAGAGTGTTACTAGAGACTTTATGAACTGGAGAAATTATCAGCTATTAATATAGCACAAGTTACTGAACACCGTGAAGAATGTTTTGGTATTCTAATACCCCATCTGTGAAAGAAAACACCAGGGAATGCAAAAGACCTACTAACATACACAGCTGTTACTACTATTTTTTATTTAATGGTTCTCTTTTTTTCTGTTGACATTTAATTTAACTAGAGAGAATTTTTCACAGAATTTGACCAAATCTTTGTAAGTGTTGAAGCTGTTGGCTAAATTTTCTCTAAAGAAATAAAGATTTACTGTGTTAAAAAAAAAAGTTAAAAAGAAAAATTAAAAAAAAATGACCTCCTTCCTTAAAGGCAACACCTGTTCAGGGTTAGCAGACAATGGTCCCAAAATCTGTTTTTGAGTAATCTGAACTCTGAAGAAGTAACAGCAGCTCTGGGGCATGGAAGTGTTAGATCTTAACTTTTTGGGTAAGATCTACTGATCAAATTTACTCCTCTCCTCAATGCAGCTGCCTTGCTTTGCATAAAAAAATCAAAGGAAGGAAGACTCACTCTGCAAGTGAAATCTGTTGGACTTTCTGCCCTGTCTGCAGGAAGATATGTAGGGAATTTATGTGCCTTGAGAAGGTTAAGAGAGAAAATTTTAACTTTAACAATAACAGTAATATTATTATTGTTTTGGAAATCCCTCAGTAATAACAGAAACAATGGAACACTGTCCAGAAAGTACCTATTTTTTTGTGTGATTAAATGAATATAATAAAAACAAAGTCTTCTATTTATCTTCTATTCAGATAAATATTGAACTGCAAAATGTCAGGTACATAACACAACAGCAAGTGAAATTGGACTCTTGACACCCAAAACTGGCGTCTGCTTTGAATATACTATGTATTAGTCAGCCTATATGAGACAGATGTCCTTCCCAACAACTGCTGGATAGCGAAGGAAAAAAAGTTATGATGTCTATTAAGGGTACATATGCTATATTTTAATATCACAGTTCCATAGCCATGAATATTACTATATCTGCAATACAGCTGAGTTCTGTGTGATGTGTATAGCAGGTATACAGGTCTCTTCCTTTCCTTTATTCACTGTTTCACTGCTTTGTTGTATCTTAAGATATTATTCCTTGTGCCTGTATGAAGCATTTGACACAGAGTTGAAATATTAGGTAAAATGCGGCAATTTATTGAATAAATAAATCCAAGGTCTATAGTGGCTAGTTCTCAGCATACTCTGAGGTCCTGTATAATCAATGTTCCGTTTTGCACTTGTCTGATTCTGCTACTCTTTCTTGAGATCTGTATGTACATAAATTAATGTAATTCATCAATATGACAGCTGAATTTTAGATTTAGGATTGTTATTTTTTCAACAGTTCAACTGTTCACTTTAATGTCAACAGTGATGCAGGCTTTACATTGTGTACTTTTCATCATCTTTAATTCCAGATTTATGTAGCACAGATGAAGAGGAATGCACGTATTCCTCAGTGGAGCAGACATTTTTATTTTCTAGAGATCTCCCTCAAACAGCACTGTAAGCTCTTCTGAAGTCATGAGACCATCCATGTTTAACTTAATCTTCTAATAGTGTCACCAAAGTGACACAGGAACTGTTCAAAGAGCTGGAAAGTCATGTTTCTGCTTCTGCTCCCTGCCAGCAGCCCTGCCTCAAGGCAGAAGTTCAAAACCGTTTTTATGACCCGAATCCCTCTGCTTCTGTATATGTTTCTTCTAAGAGAGCATGCAAAAAGCATACTCACTCATTACCTTCCACAGGCTGATGATGCAATTTTATTTTATTGTTTTTAAACACCCTTATACATCCTCCAAAAAAAAAACAAACAGCCAGGAAAAAAAAAAAAAGATTATGGAAATCAGCGAGGAGAAAAGCCTTATCTAAACCTCTGTTTTTTGGCATTTATGGGTATGACAGAATTAACTACAACCTTTCACAAGAGGTCATTTTCCTCTTTAACATGTTAACCTCTTAGGAAAAGAAACAGATACCAATCCCAAACCTCTGGTTGAACCAAAGGGCAGCCCAGCTTTTTGCCTCCCTGAGAGCAAGATCTGGTCAGCTGTCCTGAGGCTTTGAATTTGCTGCAGGACATAGACCATAACTGTGCTGCTGGATTGCAAACACCTTTTTCATTTTTTCAGTGGAAGCTGCTGTGCCAGCAATGATATCAGCTTTCTGTTTGTTTTGAGTAGCACCTTTCCTTCGTTTCCATTTCAGTCAATCTGCAGCAGAGCCACAGCACAGTGCTAGTGGTAATTTTCAAAGAGTAAACTTTCCACAAAACAACAGCTGTCAGGCTTACCATATGGGAAAAAACCCCACCCAGAACAGAATATGTATCCAAACTTGGGACAAACGACCTGATTATAAGGTAGCAGCAATAGAAAAGCAGTTTGATAACAGACCAGAAAAATAACTACAAAATTAATTATCAATGTAAAGAATGTTTTTATTTGAAAGTGGTGGATACTTTTAACTTTTACTTGTTTTGAAAGGAACCTTTATTTCAGCTAGCAAACTGATTCCTGATTTTAGAGTCCTGTACAAAATAAGGACCTTACATTGTTCAGACAGAAGTTCTTCAGTTATGACAATGGCCATACTCTGCATATCCTTACAAATTTCTCCATGAAATGTGCAGTGGAACTAGCTAGAATTAAATATATGCAGATATCACAATAATAAGAGCTTGATTAACTTAGTTCTATAGGAAGTTCCATATTAATTTCCATAATGCTTAAAATTAGATGAGTTCCATCTGAATTTTAACATTTTCCCTTGACAAATGAAGATGCTAATCGCACTATTCAAATGTTTGAAGAGAGAATTGAGAAGCTTAGTGCAGACAAAAAAATCTATACTGCTACCATTTCAGCAATACTCATGTGCCCAATGTAACCAATCATAAATGAAGCCCTTTTACTTAAATATTTGGGAACTGTCTAGTACCTCTCAACAAACCAAGATATTTCATATTCATCTGCAGAGAATTAAAAAGGAATGGATGCTTTCTAAATAGAATACAATGGTATTTATTCTTCCTAAGACAAAGCACAATTTGGTTGAATATAATATTAGCTGAACTTTAGATGATGTTTATCTAAATACTTCTTTAGAGAAACCATATATATTTTGATGTAATTTTTGACCATTGGTTACTTTTTGGCACAAAAGATTTGTTCTACATCTGGTTGCTGAATCATCTACATATGAAAGACTTTTTGATCAAGCCAACCTATGATTACAATAATCAACACAACACTAGAAACAAGATCCCCTTTTTAAGAAAAAGATGCTAGTTTCCTTTGCTATTCCTTTGATTTCACTCAGGTCCTGTAGCTAAAATGTAAATTTTATATTCCATGCAGGTTGTTTCTAATCCAGCTTTTGGGAATGCATTGGGCTTGGGGATTTGTCCTGCTTAAAATTGAGTCTGCTAGCTGTAAATAGCTATTGCTACTTTCAAGATCTTTTCAATTCTGGTATTGAGGGAAATATCCCAGCCAATTGAATTCCCAGCAGGTGTCATGAGGTTAAGCACCTCAGAACAGTAAAGTGTTGTTTTATTTCTTCTGGAGTTACTAGTTCAATGTATCATGTTTTTAAGTAGAGTCCAATGAAAAGCCTGTGATGATTCCTTAAAGTAAAAAAAAATAAACCAACAAATGTTAGAAGAAAGACTCTGTGACAGCAGTAAAGAATCAGTGGTTTTCTTATAGTCAAGCTTCTCCCACAACAAGTACAACTTGTTTTAATCCTGCTATTTAAGACTTCAAAAACTTTAAGGGTGCAAGTTTTCATTTACACCTTATTCTCCTGCTAAGAGAGATGGTGTGATGCACAAAGCATTATGTGAGACAACGTAGTGATGATTACAATCCACTACAGAGCAAACCAATTCTTTTTCTACTCCTCCATTTCTCCTGGCTTTTGTCTCAGCTTATTGATTTCAGGATATCATCAGGTGTCAGACATTTATTTAAAAATCATCATGCCTGAACAAGAGCTATAAGTGCTATAAAAATTACACAGGCTTTAGCTAAATCTTAATCAACGAATTTCTGAACAGACTGATGATGACAGATATCATGCTGAAAAATGTCATAACTTATGACACATTGTACGTGTTCTCTGAAAGACTGTAAACCACCATTTTTGCTTTTACTAGATATTTAGGATGCAGATTGCTATTCTGCATAATTATGGCTACCACAAAAGATAAAACTTGTACTAAAAATATATATCACTATCTAAATACAAAATGTGGTTTTTTTCATTGCTCTTCCTCCCTCCTATCTCTATTCAACCCATATCTCATTCTCTTTATGTTACGCTGCCTCCATTCTCTTTCCCAGTCATTGTTTTCTTTGTTCCATTTTCCTTTATATCTTCGTTATTTATTTGGGGGAAGAAAAGTTTTCATCCTTTTTTTTTTATGGTTTAGCATAATTCTTGATTCCCTCTGCTTGGCTCCTTTTTTTCCTCCAGGTTTGATTCTCCCCTTTTCACATCTTTGCAGCTTGAAGTTCTTCCCTTTTCCAGATTTCCCGTTTTTCTATGCTTCTCCAAGCACTTATGGAAGCATGTGGGATTCTTTTCAAAATGGTAGGTCACTCTTTGTTTTAAGCAAGGCTCAAATAACTAGAATGTCTGAGTGCACCTGCAAAAATCCTTAAGCCATCAGCAGGTATGCATCCAGTATTCTACTGGTCTGGTCAGTGAAAAACAAGAGTGGGCTGCAGATTTGGATGAAGAAAAGCTAAAGAAAAGACCAATGAGAGTGATCAAGATAAAAGAGCTTGCAGCAGAAGTGGAAAAGTGAAACTGTATGACAAGGGGTTGTAAAAATGTCTGTTCTTGCCAGAGTAAGTGGACTTTGGACCCCATCTTTACCTAAACTTTCCTGAATTTCATAGTATCTGTTTCCTTCCAGTCTGATCTGATCTGTCCTTTTTCCATTGTCTTAACTTTGGCACTTGAGCATAAACAGGAAATTAAGTTAACCTTCCTAGGCCTTTAATTTATATATTGTTTAAAAGGATCTAATTATCATTGAACTGTTTTGATAAGGCATTAACAGTTTGCTTACTAATTGTAAAGAGCATCAAGATTATCTGATTAAAGTTAATTTAAATGCAACCTATTATAATTTCCAGTAGAACCTATGCCCTCAGAAGTAAGTAGTTCATTACTCAGTCATGTAGCCTTCAAAGTTACTTGGATTAGAAAAATCTGGTTTTGCTTTAGGTATTGCATTTAAATAACAGAAAATTACTTTTTTACTTGCCAACTTGTTATTAGTATGTCACATATCAGTTCTGAAATATCAATTTCTTGTTAAGCAATTATTAAACAGAAAGATTGCAAAAAATAAAGAAATTTCAAGGCTTGTCTTATGATTCTCTTACTTTATGGCCTAAGTGCATGCTGAAGAACAGAATACACATTGGCTTTTCTGCTACCTAGAAGAAATCTATAAATCAAATAAAAGTCAGTCTTTGGTTGGCACTGGCAATCTGCTGTGACAGCAGTATGAACAGTCTGGTAGCTGATTAAGAGAGTCACTATCAAGGTCTTGCATTCTGCACTGACTTCATATTAGCAGTTTAAAAAGAAATCTGTTAGTACAACCCCTGCTTTAAGACTACAGCGTTAAAAATCTTGGCTATGAATGTTTAATGTTGCATAATTAATTTAAATTGTACCAACCACTAGCTTGCTAAAGCGTTCGATGATGACTGAGATACTGAGGGCCTCATAAGTAGCAATTAAGAGTGTGAAATGGGAGTTATGATGAAGAAAGTAGTGCACTGGTGCCTCCATTTCCATGCTTGTTGTTGCACTGCAATGTTATGTGGAAAAAGATTGGAAGCAACTGAAGCAACAAATACCAGTAGATCTACATCATATGAAACAGGATACTTTGTTTCAGTTGAAAGCCTTTTGACCTGCCCTATATGCCTGACCATGTGGCTCCAGTTGGCTGTTGTACATCCAGATAATCTTGGTAATGTACTCTGTGGGATTTTTGGGCACTGGGATTTTTTTACCACAGGGCGGATGAATTGGCACCTATAACTGCTGTTGCTCCCTGCATAAGGATTGTTACCTTGCAAGTATGCATAAATGCAGATGAGCAGCATCTTACCCCTAAAGCCAGTTTCTACTAACAAGGTTTCTCCTATTCAAGCAATTGAAGGAAGTAAAGGGTTAGGACAAAACAAATATTAGCATTCTGCTGATGTGGCATTGAGGTCTGGATAAAACCCTAAATCTCAGATATTCAAAGGTTGTCTTTGCACATCTCATTCAGGTTCAGCAGCCTCACTCGCAGCTGTTTGGTGTCTCTGTGTGTCCATGGCTGCATGTCTTCCTGACAGCAGGTGGCAACTTAAAACCAGAAAGGTTCATAGCATTCAAATTCACTGGTCATTCACTACCTTCATCTCTCAGATGGTTTGTATATGATGAAAAATGGAAGGATCTGCTTCTGCAGTCTGTTATACCATCCATTCCAAGTTTGAGAAACCAAATGCATGTGTAACATTGATTTTGTGAGGCAAAATAAACATTTTAAGTTTCTAATAGGGAACTAAGAGTAAAAAGAATATAATATTCAATTCAAAATCTTTATAAAAGAGTGGTCTATGAGTTTGTCTGTGTTTAGTTCAAAATTCAACACAATTTTAACTCATAACTGCAGTCCATATGATGTAGAACAAATTTATGCTGAGATAAATCCAGTTCAGTGAACTTTGTCCAGAGACAGCAATAAAACTACAAAAATATTGAAATTAAATTTTATATGTTAGACTAGAGGCGTCACTACATTCCTCCAAAATGTTTGTATAATTAATGCACCCTTCCTGGGTTAACTGTAGAGCTCTTTTTTGATTTAAAAAAAAAAGTTGTCTTGCTCTAATTGTCTTTTTTTTTTCCTATGTACAAATTTATACATAAGTACAAACTATTATTCTTTTTTTAAAATGAGCAAATTATCTGCACTTGAGCTGGTTTAGTGTCTGGGGGGATATAAAATCACATCCTAAGAAGGTCATTGTTATAGCATAGTTTTATCCTTTGTTGCATCAATACAGCATTTGTCTCACTGTCAGCTTTTAGTACTCTCTTCGGCCTTATGGCAAAAGGCAACTTCCAGATGATTTAGTTGTCAAATAATTTTCCTGAAAACAGCAAGATTACCAGAGAAAGCATGGCACATGGGGCTGGAAAAGCCCCCAAGATGTTCAGTCTGTGGAAGTTGGTCTAAGGCAGGGCCATCTGCTCTTAAATCACATCTTGAAGAAGTCTGTCCTTTACCTTAACAGATATCTTTTTCTGGAAACCTAAAATGACAGCTCTATATCAAGTTAGATATTAGGAATTTGTTTCTAACTGTAATGGTAGGACAGCAAGGACATAGTTGCCTGGAGAACTGCAGTTGAGACAAACATTAGCCAAGTGTGATGGAGTCAGCAATGGCTGAGCCTGCCTTGGGGCAAAGAGGTGGATTGGATGAATTTATCAAAACAGGAAACTGGAATTGTCTGACTTCATGCAGTGTCCCTCATCAATAGCTTTCAGCTCTCTCAATGTCGTGTACCACATAGCATGGCTTTATCCCAGGGGGCTGTCCATCATCTGGATCACTTGTGCTGCCTTTCTCCATGCATTTTTACCAATCAACTGATGTTGTCTTCAAGCCAGTATTTTGTTGCCTCCTGCTGTGATAACTGAAACTTGGACTAAATACATGCTGTGTGACTTTCACTTTTGAAAATATAGCTAGACTAGCTCTAAATCAGGTTTTTTAGGACCTGCTTAGCAGGTCCCAAATATGATTATGACTGCAGCTGCACTACTCTTCTTCTACTGTGCAAACCAGTAAGGCTGAACCTATTTGTGCCACTGAACATGAGCCATCAGTTGCTCCTGCAAGGAAAGCTAAAAGCACATTGGGCTGCACTGACAGGAGCATAAGCAGCAGTTTGAGGTAAGTGATTAGCCTGGCACTGTGGTGAGGCTATATGTTCAGCATTGCGTCCTGTTTCTGCTCTCCCCTTCCCAGTGCAAGAGGAATATCAACAAAGAAGAGACAATCAATCCAGCAGACATCCACCAGAATGTTTAGGAAACATGGAGATGTATCTTACAAACAAGCTGGGGGAGCTGGACTTGCTCATCCTGGAGAAAATTACTTTTTGCCTTTGTGTACCTAGAAAGGAGTTGCAGAGAAGATGAAGCCAGTGTCTTATCAGAGATGCAGACTAGAAGAATGAGACAATGGTCACAAGCAAAAGAAATTCCTATTAGACACAAGGGGGAAAAATAATGGAGCAGTCAAACTCAACAGGCAATGAAAATTTGCTTTTCTTTTGAGATTTTCGAACTTTAACTGGACAAGGACCTGGAAAACCTGATGTTATCCCTGTCTTCAGTACAAGGTTGGCCCAGATAACCTTCAGAGGTACCTTCTGACTTAAATCTTTCTGTGATTCTAATTCAACCCCTTATTGTGCACTGTAGTTAGTTCTTGACCTTCAGGGAAGAAATGCCTACAAGAATCATAAAACAGCCCAGGCTGGAGGGGACCTCAGAAGATCATCTGGTCCAATGTTTCATGGGAAAGGTACCCTAGATAACATTATCTACCATCCTGTCCCATTACATCTTGAAACCTCCAGCGATGGGGACTCTACTACAACCCTGGAGAGGTTGTTCCAGAGGCTGATTGTCTCTCTTCAGTAAAATTCTTTCTTACATCAAGATAAAAGTTCTCAGTGCAGCTTGTGCTGTTGCCCACTGTGTTCCTCATGTGGCTCCTCATGGAGGGAAAATCTGTGTCCTCTTTGCACCTATCCTTTAAGTGCTGGAATGCTTTAAGTACTGTGATGAGGTCCTCACTCCCTCCTTCAGGGATGAAAGGCCTCACTCCTTCAGTCATTCCTCATGGAGTAGGTATTCCAGCCCCTTGATCATCTTTGCAGCCTTCCTTTGGACCACCTCCAGTTTATGTCTTTCTTGAAATAAGGGGGGCAAGAGCTGGACTCCAGCTCAATGGCCTGACCAGCGCTGAGTAAAGACATCACATCTCCATATCTGCCCATAATGCCCCTGTGGGTGTAGCCCAGGAACCAGTTTGAGTTTGTTGCTGCAGCTGTGCTGTTCTGACTCATGTTCAGTTTGTTGTCCACTAGGACCACCAGGTCAGCAAGGCTGCTCCCCATCCACACAGATCCCAACCTGTACTCGGCTCTTTGGTTATGTCATCCCAGGTGCAGGACTTTGCACTTGGTAAATGACCTAAGTAAAATAAAAACCTTTGTATCTCTTGTATATGAGAACTGCTTTAGCTGAGTATGTGTGAGAGGAGAAAACATGAGGTGACTATGACTCCATATTAGAGCTTACAATAGGATCCAATAATTCCTAGGATTCCTGGAGTCTATTGCAGGATATGATTATTAATAATAAACTCCTGCAACTTTCTGCTGGGATCACATTCATCCTCCATTTAATAATAGCTCTGTTAGTCTAATTTTGAAAGGATTTGATCTAATCTGAGTATGAACTAAGAAATTGTGTTTATGCCAGTGGAAATGAGAAATCACAGTCTTTTTAAAAAAACTGCACTGAGAAAATGATCCGGTGTTCAACCTACTGTTTCCCTAGTTTTCTGGAATTCATAGTCCTTTCTCTGTACCGTATTTTATTAGGAAAGGGCAATAGCTTTTTCATTACTGAGAAACTTATTGATTGAGTGTGGTATATATAAAGTTTAAAAGGAGATTTTAATATGCGTGCTTATCATCAAACAGAAGCACTCTTCGCTGCTGTAATCACTATCCTTTGGAGTCCCAGGACCTGTAGTTGTCCAATAGAAAAAAATATCAGTTATGATCTACTTTTGCTTTAACGTAGAAAGTTATGTCGATGACACCATTTTTAGTAGTTATGCTGCTCCTGTTCTAGAACATCCATCTAAGTCTCATAGATGTTTTAAGTTTGTGTACAAAAGAGATTTCTCTGCTTCTGAGAGTGAAAAATTACTTTAAAGTAATTTTTTTTTACAGAGAAGTCAATCTGTACTACTATGGTGGCATCGAATTAGTACTGCAGCTAGTGGCATAGCAAAATGAAACACATAGATCATATTTTTACACACATACAAACACCAAGAATATCTATTACATTTAAAGTAATTAGTTAAGTAGTGTTTTTACTGGGATCAAAAATGATTTTTTATAAAAAAACCCCCAATATCAAGGTTGAATTTATTGTTTTAAATTTAAGAAGAAAAATTATTTAAATAAAAAGCAGTGTTTGATCTTGCAGTTTTCAAACGAAATAGGGACTTCTGTATTTCTGTCCTGCCTCCTTACTAATTCTAGGGCACCATAATATACAAAGCACATGTCCTTTCACGCTGGTTCTGATGTACTGGATGCACTGTGCACCCATCTCACTGTCTGTGAAACAACTATCCTTACTTGCTGAAAAGCTTCAGGTAAAGAACCCATTCAGGGCATGACAATTCCCATAGTACTCCTTCCCTCTACTGATGGTGTGTAAGTGAAGAGACAGTTTTACCATATGACTATTTTACCTGTGACACTCATGAATGTTTCTAGAAACTGTCACATTATTTTATCAACACTGCAACAAACAGATCTTTTACAATCTTTTCTCATAAATATATAAAATATTTTCTGGTTTAATCGGTGAAAAGGCTTTTAAATTGATAATTTTTGTGGTAGGATAAACAGCATATTTTTTTATACACTTGTCTTCAGCAAAAGTTGCCCATTTTGTCTGAGAAGCTTTGGCATTCCCGCAGTGAAAATCATTATCTACTCTGAAAATTGCTTTTGGTTTGTAGAAGAAGTTAAATGAAGCTGAAAAGGTTCAATTGCACTGAGAATTGGCAGAAATATTTTTCATTTGCTTAGATACGTTTGAATTTTCTGCACATTCCTGACAGCACAGTAAAAAGACTGCACATAAGTAGGCCTATATGCTATATTTGTAACCTTGGCTTAACATCTGAGACAGTAAACAACAGATCTTGCACATTTATCATTTAGTACCCTTTCAATTTGGTGTACGTCTTGTACAATGTTATTTAACTTTGAAGCCTAGAGGGACAGCTGGGAACTGAAAGCCCAAAAGGCAGTAGCTAAACCAATATGATGCAGTGCCAGCTCATGGTTTCCAGGACTGGGTTGACTTTTGGATTCTGCTGATGTTATACTACCAGGAAAATTATGGAGGAAATTAGGTCCAATATTTCCAAATGTGAAGTACTTGAGCAGGTACTTGGGTTACTCAGTGGTTTGGGATTTATGTCTGCTTCAGTAAAAGGGTGAAACACAAACACACACATTTTGGCCTATAGAGAGTGAAGAAGGATTTCGGCTAGTTTCTTAATAGTGTTTGCAACCCTGATCTGGGTTTCAATAAGGGAATTTGTTCATTTCCGTGCTCTCTGAAATAGTAAATACAATAATTTCTAGTTGTTTGTCCTGGAGTGGGAGAAAAAAATGCAAGAGGCAAATAATAATTTTTCTCATTCTGCAAATGCTGTAGTTTATAAACTCAGATATATCACATGGATATGTACACATATGGAAGCCCATATGGAAGATTTCTTTTTAATTAGCATGTGTGTGTGCACTTCCACACATTTTATTGTAATATTTTGCAGCAAGTTATCTAAAGAAGTATGTATTTCTAAGCCTGTGAATAATCCATATTATTTCAGTAGCCCAATTTAAAGCAGGCAATCAGGTTCGTGGTTACATCTTTCACAGTGCTGGGCTTTTAGGAAGCAACCCAGTACCAGCTGAAGCAATGGAAGAAATGCTGATGGTGGTAGAGGTGGTAGAGTCAGACCCAGTCACTGTGTTTTGTGATTTTTGTCCATTCTGCCTCGTAGAGGGCTGAACAACCAGTAGTAATTTGGAGGCACAGCAAGTACCTATGGCAACCTGCATCCTGATGACCTGCTTCCAGACTACAGAGGCATTGCATCTGTACATCCTCAAAGACAGTTTAAATTTGTCTCAGCAGGGTCAGCAGCAGTGGAGTCACAGAAACAAAGTAGTCTCGTGGGGGAGATGGAAACCTATGAGCCAATGTTACCCGCTATCCTGAGATGACACTGAGGGCTGATCCAGACTCAGATTAAATTAGAGATGAGGATGTGTGTGAGTGCAGAGCAAGACCTAAACTGATTAAATTTACACCTACCTCAGTAGTCGTCTCACCCATGACCCTGTCAAGATACCATCTTAATGACCTAGTTTGTAAACAATGCCATCTTACTCCGTCCAGATAAAAATATGCTTTGGAGATTATTTGAAGAAAGTTGAAAGGAGCACTTTCAGGGAGTCCTGAGCTTTATTAAAGTGGGATAGAATGATGATAATAGATAGTCCAGGGAAAAGACTAACAAGTTACTCAGATCTCATGTAATTGGGAAATAGGACCTGCTGCAGACTGATTACTCATGTGCAAAGTTGGTAGTCATAAAAGATGTTGATATCTCATATAACAGTTAGACCTAAGAATGTAGGAAACATATCATTTTCTCCCTGGAGCCTACCACTTTTTTTTGCCAGATCCATATACATTTTTTATTATTTTACATTCGGATTCACATTTTAAAGTGAATTCCAGTACAAACAGAAACAGTGCCAAGTCCACTACTTGCTGCATAAATTGCAGGACTTCTTTCCAAAGTAATTTTTTCTTATAAAAGGCAAAACCCACCTTTCAGTAGGTAGACATAGAAGTCACAGTGAAGTTGCAAGAATTCCTTGGATTTCATGTTGTATATACCAATATTGGGTGTAACCGTGAAGAAAATGAACCCCTGAAAAATTATTATATTCCCTGTATAGCTTAAATAAATATGCTCTAAAAGCTGAAAAAAAAGTTACAAATTTTATATTTACCTAAATATGTCAGTATTAGTGACTGACATGAGAATGAAAAAGGAAGACAGTCATAGCTAATTGATCACTTAATTTTTGTCCTAAGAGGTAATACATAAGATCTTCATGGATATTCAGAAATCAAGTCAGGTTCAAAATTTGACATCTCTACCATAAATTGAAATACTTTCCTCCTAAAATCCTATCACTCTACCCATCATTAACTCCAGTGCCTTACAGTAGGTTGTAATTGAATTATTTTATCACATCATTTCATCACATTGTATTCACTCAAAAAAAATGTTAAGATCTCTCTATTTTACCCTAATTTACCTATAGCACTTTGAGCTGCTCTTTTACTCTGGCTCTGTGTTTGCAACCCACTCCCTGAGGCTGGAAGATTGCAGGTCTTTTAACAGATGGAGAGGGACAGGCAGGTTGCAGACAGGCTTTCCTGGCCTGGATGCTCTCCTCCATTCTAGGACTGCCTTGAATGGGGATGAAGTTAAAAGTAGAGTCCTTGCAACAGCCATGAAAAATCTCAAACATTTCTTGCCACCATATTAAAGAAACTTTGTATTGGGTACCTTCTGCTGTTGGTTTAGCCTGGATGCATTCTCTAAATGCACTTACCTGTGAAACAGGGCATGGCATAGGCATCCATCTTTGCTTTCAAACTTCCTTTCTGTGGTCATCTGCAAACAACAGATCCACATTTGGTTTCAGTATACTTTCTAAAGGCTAACTCAGTGAATATACAAAAGCTCTTAAAAGTTATTACCATGAATCTTTCAAACCCAGGGGTTTTACTCAGGAAATTACATCTCCACAGAACAGTTTGTGTGCCATCTTTGAAGTTCATTTATTCTCCTCAAAGAAGAAGTCTAGGCTTTCCATCCATTTCTCATATTTATTTGCTGTTATGAGGAACTGGGGACAAAAGTTTAGACTTTGTTTCACATTTAGACTCTATTCCATTTTGCTTTTTTAAAATTCAAGCCTCCTACCTGGGTACTTTGGTGACTGTTCTGGACAGACGGCTCTAACATTTTTATCTTCATAGGATTTTGACCTAAATGATCATAATATCGCAGTCACACAATCTGTAGGGATTTTCCCTCAGACACCAAACCAAAAAGAGTTATACTCTCATACCAAAAAGAGGTATTACTTTCTGCATCTGCATTGAAATTGATTGAAAAACTTGATTTAAAGTATGGCAATACTCATCAAATAAGTATCATTCTTCTTTTTCAGTGTTCAGCACTCACTATTTTTTCCTCTTTCTTTCTGTTTGGCTGAGAGGGTTTCCTAGCACCCTCGGGAAAAAAAAGATGGCAGCTACAGTAAAAGGATTTCCTCATACACTAACCTAGCTGAGGCATTTTCATTTCCATTTCAATCACAGAATAAAGGAAAAAAGTGAGCTTGAAACTGAAAACTTATTTCCCTGCAACTATCACTAACTGGTGAGAATGGTAATCTCTCTTGCTACCCTTGTTTCTTTACTTGTTTCCCCCAGCGCCCACAACACCTTTTTTCATGACAGAGCAACAGATTGCCAGGTATTTCTACATCTCTTGGCTATGAGTTGGAAAAACTGAGTTTCCTGGTGGTGATTATTTGTGTGAAGACAGGGAGGGCTCAGAGAAATAGGTCCCATGTTGTGAGAAGGACAATCCTGTGGTGAGAGCCCAGGTTTAGGTTTATGGCATTACTGTTCTGCCTCCCACTCAGCCACTTGATACATGCGACTTTGGCATGTTGCTCTCTGTGAGTCTCATAGAAAATACTGTCTGCCTTGCAGGATATCACCTAATATGTTTATGATATTAAAACAACCTTTCTGTTATTTCTATCAGTTTGTTTGTTGTTTCTTTTTTTCACTGGGAGAGACGAGGAAGAGAAAGTGTCATTCTTCTCTCCAGTAATCATATATTCTTCTTTATACAAGTAATGAATATTACAGACTATCCATATAATAGTAATTATTTAGGTTTTCTACAACTAACTGTCTTAACAACTCGTGATTATTTCTGAGCAGGTATGTGAAATGGGGAGGACATAAGGAGTTTTATCCTACCCATCCCACACATTGCATATGAGTTTTAGTTCTAATCATAATATCTACACAGAAAGAAAGGTGTTTCACATCCTCAGAAACACACCATCTGAAGGAATCTGAAGATCCATCTTCAAAGGGTTCTTATTTCAGGTTACATAAGGAAGGTGGTTTTTGAGTGAGTCTCTCTGTTGTCTTCATTCACAGCACTTTAGGTTATATTATGAAGCAGTTTTAGAAGTCTAGGATCCCTCAGTGTGAAAAAAGGTGTAACCCAATGCATGTCAGTGACCAGAGGATTCGGTCCAAGGGGAAATCTAAAGTTAGTCTAAAGAAAAAGGTGCATATAGGATGCCTCAACAACAGTGGTTTTCGCCTTTGAGATCAACTCTTATCAGAGATGCTACTGTTAAGTTTCTGTGGGATTAATGTAGGCATAGACAGAAATCTCTTCCAAGTGATTGGAAACACCAGAAAGAACAGGAAGCTTTGGGGAGTTAGTGAGCATGCAGTTCTGCATCATAAAACACAACCAAAAGAGTAGAAAAAGCTGTATCCCAGCATCCTGTGTGTAGAACATAGAGTTTCTCCTTTATCTATTCAGTTTTGACAGATCACAGTGATACTTTGTCTTCCTCTTCACAGTGTCCCTTCACTTTCTGATTGCTCCTAATTACTCTTTCCTTGGTCCTTTTTAGAGACTTCAGCAAAATTACCTAGCTCTTTTCTGGTAATCAGACTGGCTTGTGGCAAAACCTTCATTTCATGGGGTCATTATTTGGTGCTCACCATGGTCAGGTCAAGGCAGGCTCCATTATTGCCCTGGGATTATAGTCCAGTTCTACTTTAGCTGAGGGACAGTAGCTGTCATGCTTGAAGACTGGAAAAGAACTGGAAAATCAAAATTGTAATTTGTATTGAACACATTAATGTCAAAGGACGAAGGAAAGAGTGCATGCCAGATTTTTTTTTCTTTGCAAAGGTCTGCAGCATAATTTTCTTTCTTTTTCCCTACAAATCTTATTTTTTTATCCTGGAGGAAGACCGTCATCTTAAAGGTGTGGTAAGCAAATTATCTTCTAATTTCTGTTTTTATGCTTAAAGGCCTGAAGGTATGACCATGCAGCAGTTATTATTTATTGTTTTGTAATGTTATCATTGAGACTGCTGTATTTTTTGCAGCACTGAGAGTCTTGTAAATTTGTTTCTTGCTTCTGATAAAGCCCTTTGGGAGTCCTAAATATTTCTAGCATGCTCTTAATAAGCTAGAAGGAGGAAGAGGGAGATAAGCTATAAACAAAGAGTCTCATTTTAGTGTGCAAGCTGTGAGTCATCATTAATTACTGAAAGCAAGGCAGGCATCAGGACAAGTGTTTGTGACACATGGCCCAGGCTTGGCAGTTGTGTGCCACAGGCAGAGATTTTAAATTGTTCACTTACAGAGAAGGGCAGAATTTAGAAATTTAAGTTAGACAGTATGAAATTTATCTTTTGTCATTATACTGAATTTATTCAGCCTTTGTCTTTGTAGGAAACTATTGAATGTAAATAATGATTTAAGATAAATAAATACACATAAAAGCAAAAATCAAAAGAAGTATCTTGGACTGGAATATTTCTTCTATTGTCTTTTTGAACTATCAACATTGTTTCACATGGTTTGTTGTATCTGTAATCACCGTTTCCAGGAAATTCTGTATATAGACATAAAAAGGATGCAAGTGTCATTTTTTTGTGATTCTGACAACTACCTCAAAAATAAATAAATAAATAGTGAGTAGTTACTATACATTTTAAGTCTTTATTGTGTATTTTTGTTGTTTTTTTCCTAAAATCAAATGTTATTGCTCATTGTTTGTTCTCTGAAACTGTGTGTCTCTGCAATATGAACACCAAGTAGAGTTGTTAATGCATTTTTTTCTGTCCCGAGCTTTAACAGACAGCTGTAGTACTTTTTTCAAGAGCTACATTATTCACAAGGAATTTGCTAAGAGATTTCTGTTCATCAACAAGAAGTAAAAGAAATTGAAAGAATTTGTTAAGAGTCCTGAGATGAAGCTGAAAGACAGTCATCCAATCTCTTTAGGCTTAACTGGATGTGTTCTAAAATATCATCCTTAAAAAAGGGGCACCTTTCTCTAGACCAGGTTGCTCAGAGCCCCATCCAACCTGGCTTCGAACATTTCCAGGCTTAGGGTATCCACAATTTCTCTGGGCACTGTTCCAGTGCATCACCATCCTCACAGCAAAGACCTTCCTCCTAATATCTAATCTAAACCTACTCTCTTTTAGTTTGTATCCATCCCCCGTTGTCCTCTCACTGCCTGCTCTTGTGAAAAGTCCCTCTTTGTCTTTCTTGTAGGCTCTCCTCCAGTACTGGAAGGCCACTCCAGTCACTCCAAAACCTTCTCTTTTCCAGGCTGAACAAACCCAATTCTGTCAAACTTTCCTTGTACAAGAGGTGCTCCTTTCCTCTAATAATCAGGTAAATCAAGCAAATACAGAAGTAATGAAACAAATTATATAAATGTACGTTGTTCATTCTTTCAAAATGTACAAAGCTAACAAAAAATTTACACTGATAATATGCAATGTTATTCAAGTTAAGGTTCAGGGGAAAGGGAGTGGCTTGGGGGCTCTGCTAGCCAATGGGGGATACAGGAGGACCAAAGTCCAATAACAAACCAGGGATTGGGGAGAGACGGATGAGAAAACCAATAATGCTTGTGCAGGGGCGGGGACTGGTTCAGGGAGGGGAGAGAACATGGTACTGTACGGGGAGTCCGTGTGGGTAAAGGGAATTACAGAGTTCAGGGGAGAACTGTACAATAAAAACACAAGTAGTCGGTGTTTTTCCACTCCGCTCAATCCTGGAGAGCTGCCGCTGTGATGGACCCATTTCTAGAGTCGTTCTTTCCAGGATTCATAGTCTTTGCATTCTCCCACATAAACTGTGTTCGATTTCCAAAGGATACAATTATACTGTCTACCTGCAGACAGGTGCTATAATCATGGAGTCTTCCTGTTGTAAATTTTCCTTCAACATAAGACTTGATTTAGTTAAGGTCTTAGTTCTTTTTTAATTCAGTCAAGAAGAATAATGAAATACCCTTTGGAGGGTCTCCCCAGCATTGTTGACCACGTTGAATTTCTTCACTCTCAAATAGGTGGGAACAATTTGTCTATGAAACATCCTGAGAAAATCTTTATGTTTCAATGAAAGTCATTCAATATGAGGGTAGTCTAAGCTATCAAAAGACAAAATGTAACTCTCTGCCTCCCAACTTGGAACTCCTTTTATATGACTTCAGCACTTTAAATATGAGATATCGTGACATCCCAGTGTGGGTCTAAACCCAATTGAGAGCAAAAGACACCTCTTAAAATAATTTATCAAACTTTTGCCATAGTTTCTGTGCTAAAGTTTTACATTTTTAGGTTAGTCACACTATACTGCAACACATCTCATGTTTTTGTGCACACAGAGGGAGGTGAAAAAAATCTCACACCACCTTCTGAAAGAGAATCTGATAATGATGATAAAATATTTTGATGACACTAATATAATTAAAGCAGAAATATGTAATGATATGTGTTTCACAATTTCTTGTTAATAATAATTAATGTGAAAATGTTTACTAACTTTGTTAACTATTTTACATGGATAGATATTAATCAAGTGTCATTTTGAAACTGTTGCCTGAAAAGCAAAGAGCTGTCTTTTGCAGATATGCTCAAAAGTGCGAATGGGAATTGGGAATGTTAGTTCTATGCATCTCCAGTGACAGTCACACAGTCTGGGGGGAAAAGTTATCTTTTAAAATATTATCTGTTTAATTTTATTCTGTTTTTTTCTCTTTGATGGCAATATGACTTGGTGATGTGCATCTATAATTAAAATTACTTCATATATTGGTCTGGTTCATCTATAATTTCTAGTACATATTTATTGGTTTTCATGAACAGATATACTGGGAAATACAAATTTCCTATCTAGTGCAATATCTGTACCATGTTTGTTAATGAACAAATTCCACTTAAAAAAAAAGTCAAGTCCATAAATATATTTAAGGTGATGCAACTGCTTAGTAAAAATGAAGTTAGTTTTTAAGCAAGACTAGGTTTGTGAGTATGATTGGAAACATCAGGCAAGCCTTTGGGTACATGAAATCATCATCAATTTGAAACATATATAAGTCTGTAAGTTTATTAAACTTCCCAACTATACCAATCTGTCTAACAGAAGATATTATCTCTGCCCATACATATTCCCCTCTCTGTGTTCTTAAGCCATGATGGATATTCTAGTTTTAGATTCCTCTTACAGGGTTCATAGTTTATTCCTGTTAAACGCTGTCATAAAATTTACTACAATGTATTTTTTTAGTATAGCAGAGTATTGTCTCTAGAGGGAATTGCATTGTTTCCATTGTTAGAAATCAGGACTGGAGATAACAGAACTTATTTAAGTTCTTTTATGTTCAAAATCTTGACATGATAAAAACAAGTTGAAAGGTGTACATCTGAGTGTAAGAATGGATTCTAAGTATTTTCCTTTACCACCCCTTATATATTCAAGATATCTAATTTACATGCGCACTAACAAATTATATATTACAGGTGTGATCTCCACAATAAGCCAGGCTTCCATGTTTTATTGGTTCATTATAGCTACATCTGCATTTAAAACAAAGTACCATGACATCAGAATGGTACTAGCCTCACTCAAATACATAAATTTTTAATACATATATTGGATTAGGCAATAAAGTATAAGCTGTACATACTAAATAAAGCTTATTGTTAAGCTTAACATAGGCAAACTTCATATCATGACAATCAAATCAGTGATCTTTCTTGTCAAGGATGATCATCCATGCACCATACTTACCTATGCCAGTTATTAACAGTTCTACATGAGTGGAACCTATTTTGCGATTTAAAGACTAATTTTTCTTTATTAACTTAATAAAACTTCTTAAACATTAATACTTGGGCAACTGTGCCCTACTCACTTTTAGGATGAACTCTTATACATATGGATCTATTAATACTGGAGTTTTCTGCATCTTCCACATCAGCACAATCTTTGAGTCAAGGGAACTAAATCAGTTCTGCTATACTGAAACCTCTCCTCACTTATGTCAGTAATCCTGATGTAGCTTTTGTGCATTTGTTTCTTTCTTTTCAGGGGAGAAAACAATCTTCAATAAAAATTATTATTTTAACTTGTACATTATGTCTTATCACAGGATATATTAGTTAATTAAAAAGCTCTGAAAGTTCAATGGGATAATTTTTAAAAAATGAAATATGTAAGACACCCTTACAATAAAGAGGAATACATAGTAGAATGTCAGAACTCTGCTCTTTTGCTTACGTTGTTTCAAATTAAGACAAGCATGCAAGACTATAGAGCAGTTTGCTTAGTGTTTCTAGGTTTTTGTTGGTTTTTTGTGTTTTTTTTTTTGTTTTGTTTTATTTTGTTTGTTTGTTAATATGCAGATTTCTCCAGCATTACTTATACCAGCAGAGAATAACAATTAATTAAAATTGCTATCAGCAATAACATCACAGGTTCCTGTCTTGGAATGTGAAGCAGGACAAAACTTACAAGTGACACCAATATATACCGAAAGCTTTAAGCGCAAATTTGATAGTTAACATCCAAGAAAATTAGAGGTTGCTAACTGCTTCTAATTCACCCAGATATATGCAGGGGTTTGCAAGATTAAACCAAGGACAAGGCTATCAGTCGTGGAGATTTACTCAGGTTGTTCATCAAGCTTCTGAACTCATTTGTTAAAAAACAAAATTGGCCCACATATCACAAAAGAAAACAGCATTTCCAGGAAATGAGGGTACTGATTCACCAGAAAAATGCAACTATGTATTCCTGCAAGGACTTCACCAGGGTGGGGATCCCATGGGCTGTCAAACTGAAGTTTTCAAGTTCAGCCTAGGACTAGAGATATAGGGACATTTAAGTCCCTTTTCTCAGGGCAGAAAATCTCCATGAGGAGCCCACTTGCTGCTCTCCATGTCACACCGTGCCAAATTTGCAAGATCCCTTTGCCAGAAAGTGGTTAGTCAGCCCTGCCATCAAGCCACCTCTAATGATAAGCACACTTAAATATTTAGAAAAATGCCTCAGAATTCACCTCCTTCGTTAGGAGAATTGCAGCCTGATAACCATAGCAACAGGAATGATGCACTCACACTTCAGTGGTATCCACCATAGGGTGAAAATATCTGCCAGCCCATTACAGACACCCCCTTGAATGCTCTCGGGTCGCAGGTGTTGAGGAAACCAACAGAGCATCAAAATGAATAGGTACCGTGACAGAAGATATTACAGAAAATGCAATATTGCTGTTATCTACTCATTCTCAACCTGAACCACTTTTCTCCACTGTGGTTGTCACAGACCAGTCTGAGAGAATACAGCTTATGTGAACTATGAAATTACTATCTCACATTAGGAAGGGACTATGTTTATTTCCAAAAAGAATATGAGAGATATACGCAAATTAAAATACAAGTTAAATATTTGCCAGAAGCTATTTACTCATTTCTAGCAGAGTAGAGGGAATATCCAGTACTGTGTAGGTGCTATGTATTGCTATGCTCAAAACCTTGTTTTATGGGCAAAGAGGAAGAACACCTTACATACATATGCTTGGAATTGATCAAGGAAACATTTTATAATTATTCTTTCCAAAGTCTTTTTCGTGTCTGAGAATTCTTACCACATGATTTGAGTAAGGCCATTTCCTCTGGTCCTCTCACTACAGGCACAGTAGAAGAGACCAGCCCCCATCTAACAACAACTTCCTTTCAGGTAGTTGTAGAGAGCAGTGAGGTCCCCCCTGAGCGTTCTCTTCTGGAAACTAAACAAACCCAGCTCTCTCAGCTATCTCTAATAAGACATGTTTACTAGACCTTTCATGAGCCTTGTTGCCCTTTGGTGGACAGTGAGGGGCCCACAACTTTACGATCTGTAGTGCTTCATGGGATTATTGTAGCCAAAGTGCAGGACCTGGCACCTGGTCTTGTTGAACCTCATGTCATTGGTCTTGACCCATCTATCCAGCTTGTCCAGATCCCTCTGCAGAGCCTTCCTACCCTCTAGGAGATTGACACTCCAGTTCAATTTGGTGTTGTCCACAAGTTTACTAATGGCAGATTCAATACCCTCATCTAGATCATCAATAAAGATATTAAACAGGACTGGGCCCAACACTGATCCCTGGGGGACACCACTGGTGATGAGACACCAACTGGATGCAGCACCATTCACCACCACTCTGGGCCCAGCCATCAGCCAGTTCTTAACCCAGCACAGAGTGCCCTTGTCCAAGTCGTAGGCTGCCAGCTTTTCCAGGAGTGTGCTATGGGAGATGGTGTCAAAGGCTTTGCTGAAATCCAAGTAGACAACACCCACAGCCTTCCCCTTATCCACCAGATGGGTCACCTGATCACAAAAGGAGGTCAGGTTGGTCAGGCAGGACCTGCCCTCCCTAAACTGGTGCTGGCTGGGTCTGACCCCTTGGTTGTCCTGTATGTGCCATGTGAACACACTCAGGATGATCTGCTCCATAACCTTGCCGGTCACAGAGGTCAGGCTGAGAGGCCTGTAGTTTTGGGGATCCTCCTTCTAACCCTTCTTGTGGATGGGTGTCACATTGGCCAACTTCCAATCATCCGAGACCTTCCCAGTTAACCAGGACTGATTATGGATGATGGAGAGTGGCTCAGTGAGCTCTTCTTCCAGCTCCCTCATCACCCTAGGATGAATCCCATCTGGTCCCATAGACTTATGTGCCTCTAAGTGGGTCAGCAGGTCACTAGCTACTTCCTCCTGGATTACAGGGGGTCCATTAAGCTCCTTGTTCCTGTCTACCACCTCAGGAGGATGTTTGCCTTGAGGATAACTGGTCTTACTGTTGAAGATAGAGATAAAGAAGATGTTAAGTACCTCAGCCTTTTCATTGTCATTGGTGACTATATTCCCCTCCGGGTCCAATAAAGAATGGAGGTTTTTTATTAATGTATTTATAAAAATACTTTTTATTATCTTTTACAGAAGTGACCAGATTAAGTTCTGAGATTTTCCCTCTCTACTTTTCTTTCTGCATGACCTAATGACATCCTTAAATACCTCCTGAGTTGCCTGCCCCTTTTTCCAAAGGTGATACATCCTCTTCTTTTTGCCCTGAGTTCCTGAGAAAGCTCCCTGCTCTGCCAGGTCGGTTTTCTTCCCCACTGGTTGATCTTTTAGCACAAAGGGATGGTCTCTTCCTGAGCCTTCAAGATTTCTTTCTAAAAGTATATTCAGCCTTCCTGGGCCCCTGTGTTTTTAAGGGCTGCTTCCCAAGGGACTTTCCAAATCAATGTCCAAAGTCCATCCTCTGGAAGTCCATGGTAGAGGTTTTGTTGACACTCCTCCTCACTTCACCAAGTATTGAAAATTAGGCTTCTGTAGATGAGAAAGTGAGAAATTTTGTTTAAGAATTTTTTTAAAATTTATAACATTATATAGTGTTCGGAAAGATGTAGCTTTTTCAGAGTCAGCAGTAACAATAGAATTAATAAAGACTTCTGAATTAACTGGAGATCTGATTCAAAACCTCTTTCAACCAATGGAAAAACCTTTTGCTAATTAAGAAAAGTTTGGTTTAATTGTTCAAAATATTGCAATTAAATATTTATTTTATATATTTACATCTTAAAAGTGATATTTGAGGATATTTTATTAAATTGGAGTAATAAATTAGATGTTAAATTGTCTTATGATTAAAAGCCTGCCAGCAATTTATGGAAAACTAATACAATAGTCAACCTATAGCAAACATGGCAAATCTAGGTATTTCTACCAAATTGCCTCTGCTGTAACAAGATGAACTGGACAGTTCCACAATGAGGCTGACTGAAAATAAAAATATACTTTAGCTTTCAGGGCCACCAGGGAATTATTACTCATGATGAAAAAAATGTGTAGAAAGATTTGCAAACAACTTTTATTTTTGTCCTCTGAATGAACACTGAATGATAAAAAAGCCATCTACTTGCCCATTAATATAGTTGATTTGAATACTGATAAATACCGATAAATGAATAGCAGAAACATTTTGCATTATTATTTAATTTAATAGTAAGGTACAATAATGGAATAAGTTCCATTTTGTAACTCTGCTGAAAAATCAGTGGAAAAATTACCCCCAAATATCAGAGACATTAAATATGTTTGTAAGCTTCTGATTTTCATACAGAAGAAAAAGAAAACAATGAATATGGGATTAGATAACTCCTATTTATTCTGAAGAAATGAGTAAAAACTTAGGACTGTTGCTGTCAGTGAATACCTTCTTGATTGCCCTGTTTGGAAGGCAGCAATCTTCCCCAATGTAATATTCCATGTGCGGCTTTAAAAGAATATATTAGCACTATCTTTGGATAGGTTCCCTTCTCCATTTTGTTTCCTCCCAACACACTTAATGCCTTACACCTGGGCCTAAGGTAGGTTTTGAGCTTCCCAAAACCTTTAACAAAAATTCCAGCTCTAAAGGAGCAAGAATCTTTTTTTAAAGCTAAACAATGCTGACAACAAAATGTCCTTCAGTGGTTTTTATAGGTCAAGGCAAAATTCTATGCAAAGGTGTTATTTTTATATTGCACGTGAAGAATATCTCCTTCAGGGTGATTTTCTTATGGCATAAATATTTCAAAAATGTAAAGAGAGTTTTTATTTCCCCTATCCCCAGGTAAAACATAAAACAAATGTATGGCCCCACTTGCCACATTGCTGCCTGCCCCTTGGCACTCAGCATGGGGGAACAGAGTGTAAAAGGGCACCTCATAAAGCACATACCTCCTTGTGTAACATTGATCATCAGATCATAAACTGCCCCAGTATTTTAAATATAATCTATAACACAATTTTTTTCCATTATAGAAAAGTTTCTTTCTCTTTAGTTTATAGCGGTCTGTGCTTTATGTCACAAAAATGACATGTCATGTCATTTATGTCTCTCTTTTTTTTCCCCACAGCCTTCTCCAGCAGGTCTCATTGTGCAGGGGGAATTCAGGTCATGCTCAGGAATGCAACACACATCCGTGTCCTCAGATACGCCTTAAGACTGTAGGCAGCTATACCTCTTTCATTTCCAGTTGCTGCTCTATTGTAAGTAGGAGTAGATGTTGCCAAGGTTGAAACTCATTTTTTCATGCAGTTTATTTTTTTACATAAATGGGAGTAATGTTGTTGATGAGGCAGACAAATTGTTTTCCACTGATTACAGAGCAGACATTATATAATCTGTGCGAACAATTGTGGCCTGTGTTTTCTTTCATCTTCTTTGCTGGATATTTGAATAAAATGTGAAGCTGATGAGGAGTGCACAATAAAACAGACTGCAAGGGTTGCTGCTGGGCAGCACGTTCTCTGCTTCACAAGCCAGACAACACAAAATGAAGTGGTGCTTGAGTCAACCATAAGTAAAGGGAGGAAAAAAAATAACATTGAAGAATCCCCGCTGCACATATCTAGAACAAAACTGAGAACACAGAATCACAGAAACACAGAATGGTCAAGGTTGCAAAGGACCACTGGAGGTTATCCAGTTCAAGAGGAGTCCCTTAGGGTACTCAGGATTGTGTCCAGACCTTTCTTGAGTATTTCTAGAGAAGAAAACACCTTAACATCTCTGGCAAACCTGTTTCAGTGCTCAGTCACCGTCACAGTAAAGAAGCTCTTCCTTATGTCCAGGTGGAACTTCCTGTGTTCCAGTTTCTGCCCATTGCCTCTTGTCCTATTGTGCAGAACCAAGAAGACTCTGACTCTGTCCTTTTGACACCCGCTCTTCAGATACTTATATACATGGTTGATCCTGGTTTGGGTTTGAATAGGGAACTGGATGACTTAGTGAAACCGCCTTTAAACTTATTTTCCTTGACAAAATGGCAGAAAGAGTTCTGTGCTGTGTTGAATTGTCCCATGCTGTGAGTTGACTCTAGAGTAAGTAGGTTCCACAAAATCCTTCCTTGGCACATGTCCCACCAACCACACCGAACTTGTCCATCCTGGGCTATTTCTGCATACATGCAATAGTGTGAATGAGATAACTTGTCCTGAGCTATTTCTGTACATAAGCAACAGCTTTCCTGGCAGCTTCCTGCCCACCTAGGTGCATTAAAGCTGGCACCCAGGAATGTGCTGTGCCCCATAAGCATGGGGCTCTGTAAAGCAAGGCATGTTCTGGAAGAAGAGCACCTCCCTGACAGCTGGTAACGGAGGACCAGACCTTCAGTTCTGAGCCTCTCTCTGAGGAATGCAGAGGAACCCGAATTTCCACTCTCCTTCACAGAAGGAACATGCTTATCTCTGACTCTGGACAAGTGCAAAGGGTAAGTAAGACTTCTAAGTGAGGAATAACACTTTTCTCTGCATTGCCTCTAGGATTGCATGTGGAGGAGCATACAGGCATCTCAACATACACTGTTGACTGTGTATACAGGAGGCAGTGATTTAACTGTGGCATTTCTCCAGATTTTTTTTTTGTGTCTCTACCCAAAAAACCCTGAAAGATTTAAGAATTTAAGGACATTTTACAAATTGGGAGCATCTATGTTTTGCAATATATAGCTTAGAGAATTCCCCAAGAATGCTGAGGTAAAATGACTTCTGGCATCCCCTTTGCAGGTATTATCTGTAAGAGTTTTCTCAAGAACTGAAAACCTCATGGGTGTAGTGTCTATATAATATTAGTTAGCACATTACAACTCTGAAGGAAAAGGTGGGATAGTAGCCTATACTGAATTTCACTGACTAAAAAATGGAAAAAAAGTTGAGTTTTTCAAAATCTACAATATCTGTAAAAGACTTTGAAATACAATTCCACTCCTAGCTCCTGGATGCATTTGCAGTTCTGCACTTAATTTTTTACAGAGCTGTTTAAAAATAAAACATTAGAATCTGTGTTGTTGTGTTTTACAGCATAAGTGGAAGAAAAAAGGAATTTACAGAAGAAAGAAGGAACTTGAAAAAT
Source organism: Manacus vitellinus (assembly GCF_001715985.3). Taxonomy (NCBI): domain Eukaryota; kingdom Metazoa; phylum Chordata; class Aves; order Passeriformes; family Pipridae; genus Manacus; species Manacus vitellinus. The sequence continues at coordinate 49,972,114 of NW_021939396.1, read as the reverse complement.
GGTGTGGTCTTTTGTGGATGGCTTTTAAGCTCAAGACATACATTTAATGTGCTTTTGCATCTCTACAAATCCTGAGGGACAGAAGCTGGTCTACAAAAGCATATTTTGCTTTGTTAAATATCCCCACGTAAAATTGTCTACAGAATGCTATTGTGTTGTTGTTAGACAGAACAATATGTCACAAGGGTTGGGAAATATTCTGATTTCAAACATTTAATTGTGTTTATTTTCTTTATTATGCAAATCTTTAGAAAATGAAAAGAAACTCGGTATAGGAGTTTGTGATGTCAGCAATATATTTTGTCCATTTTTCTTCGATTTTCCATGCCAAAACTTATTGACTTTGTTACATTCATATAGTCTTGAAAACATTAAACAATGAGAAGGAACAGTTATCTGTCATGAAGAAGCATCAATTCCTCTTGTTATCCTATTACAGTGTTTTCATGTCTGTTACCAACTGATTTTTAGCATTACTCCTACTCATTTGGTGGCTGGTACACTGATAAAAAGACCTGAATACACTTTGCATTTCCCGTAACAGAACAAATAGCAGGTAGCATATGTTTTTAAGATGTAGCAACAGATATTACAGGGTATTTGTGTTTTACCTATACATTCAATCCTATCTCTTTTGAAATCAATATGCATCTTGCCATTGCTTTTAATGAAGATAGAATTTTATCCTTTACTTTACAGAATATGGCAAATTTCTTGTCCTAATACCAGCTATATTTATGTAATTTCCTTGGACCCCAGAAGTCTGGTATGCATTATTATTGTAGCTGAGTAAAGTATCTTGTGCCAAAAGATGGAGAAAAGGCTTTAAAAGTTTCTTTTTATAGCTTTAAACATTTGTCGTGGTTTGAAACCCCTAAAAATCCAATTCTCGAGGCCAAGCCCCCCTCCCACAACTCACCTCAGTGTGAGAGGGGTTTTCCAGACACAACACATAACTCAGTATGAGGGGAAGGGAATTATATTACAATCACTACACAAATACATATTATAATACATTATATCCATAATCCTAACTATCTCTCCTATGATAAACCAGTATTTATATTGGATCAAATCTCTTTTCCCTCCAATAAAAGTCCAGAAGGGAAGAAGGAAAGATCCTTTCCAAGTTCAGGACAGCAGTGTCTGTCTTCTTCCATGCAGCAGTGTCTCTCTTCTTCCATGCAGCAGTCATAGCTGAAGTTGTAGCTGGATTTCTTTCTCCATCACACACAAGGGGGGTCTCCTCTCACCCCTCTCGGCCCTTCAACTCCAAGCGAAGGTCTCGCCCGTGGACTGCGATAGCTGGTACAGGGGCTCACTCCATCACGTCATATCACGAAGTGCAGAGGTCTTCGTGACAGTCCCTTTCCTCAGGGGATTTAAGTTCCCCTGAGTCAGAACGTCTAGGGCAGCTTTCAGTTGAAAGTCTTTGCCTCAAGTGTTCTATTAGAGCTCCTGTGCTCTGTCTCAGTCTGCCAGCCTGGCAGCAGCAGTAGGGGAGAGAGGCCACTTCCCCTGTATTCCTTCTGGTTGTCCCAGTCCAGCTTCCAGAACATCTTGAGCTTCTCAGCTCCTCTCTCTCTGCTGCATGTTGCATTTTAGGACTTCCATCCAGTAGAAGTCCACCCCCTCCTCTTAGGAGGGGTCTCAAAGGGGTTTTGGGGGTTTTTAATTCAGTTCTTGCCCCAAAACTGTCTCTGTAGAGCTTGGTCCTCTCTCTCTCTCTCTCTCCATTAGACATCTCTCTGTGTCTCTCAGCTCAGCTGCATGCCGCCATTGCTGCTTGTTCCTTATCTTCTTGGCTTTCAGACATAGCCTTCCACTCAGCCCTGCCTCTGCCACCGCTTTTCTGTCTTCTGCTGCCCACTTGCAGTGGAGAAAGACTCCCTCAGCTTTTCAGTTACAGACCTCGGTCCAGTTTAACACTGTTTCCGAGTTTCTGCAACTTCAACCGGGGGCTGGGGGACCGTGATCCCCAGCGGGGCTCCTGCCCCTTCTCCCATCATGGTCTCAGAACATGGCCACTTCTTCTTCAGCTACCTCATCATCCTTCTTTTCCAGTCTGGTGTGATATGTTATATTTTGCAGAGGTGCTGATTGGGTCAACACCTAGAGAGACACCACCCCCTCGGGGGTTACCATGTTTTTTTAACTCCAGGGGGAAAACCAGTTTTTTTCCCCCCACCACAACATTTTAGCCTGACCACAGGAGAAGTAACATCTAATGAAGGTGCCTAACTGACTACAGAAAACTGATTCATGTGACACTGTTTTTGTGCTTGTCCTGCCCCTGTGATGGATACACAGTGCAGGAGTTGTGTGAAACCTTGTCCCTAATAAACAAAGGGAAAATGCACGCTTTCTGTAACAGGCAAAATGTTAAAGCCCTCCATATTTTTCTTGTACAAGTTGTGAAGGGGAAGTTGCAGAAAAATCAAGGGCAAATGCATTTAAATTCCATAAGTATATAACTTAAAATTCAGCTATACTGAAAAACATTTAGTTAACAGTGGAATTTCAAAAACATATTTGCTACATTTAACTCTAATAACAAAACAGTTCTTCTCTTAGCTGAAAAATGTAGTTGTGCAGTTTATCACTTCTTTTCTTATTGTGCTATCCCCAAAATAAAGTAAGTACATAAATAAATAAAAACATATTGTTATTGCTGTTGTCATGTTCATCATACTTAGTATTTTTTCTTTCTGTTACCATATTATGACAGTTTCCTCTAAAACAACAAAACAAAAAAAAAAAAGAGGAGGAAGATTAATTCAAATATCTGCAATTGGTTTTCAATCCAATGTCATCCTTTATGAAATCCAGTATTGTGGCTAGCATCTGTATATGTATTTTCTTATTTAAAAAGTGTTTCCCTTGTTGCTGCATTTATGCTGCAAACCTTCCTGTGGCTATGACCCAAGAAGGGAAGCCATATCAGAGCCTGAATGCTTTAGTTTTCAGGGCTTACAGGACATGAACTGTTCCAGGGAATTGTGAGAGAGAATCATTCCTGCCCATCACAAAGCAGTGTGGAGGCAGTTGCTGTCAAAGAAACTTTGCACCAGATTACCGGACAGAGGATGCTATTTTTTGTCCTGCAATGCTGCTCAAAGGAAAGACATTTCTCCTACTGAATAAACAGTAATTGGAGAGGTGAGCAGTGATATTTATTAGTCAGTGGGAAAGAAGAAAGTAAAATTAGTCAGTGCCTTATGGATTGAGTTAAAACACTGCTACCCCAGCTGAAAATCTGATGTAGTTGTGTAGGAGAGATGATACTTCTTCTTGGAATATCCAACAACAATCAGAAAAAGAAAAAAATCACATTTTGAAAGAAAAGCTCTATATTGGACATCTTTCTTTGTGAAAGATTTATGAATGTAGGGTTTTTTTAAACTTTTTTGCCCTGGGGAACAATGAAGGCAAATTTTTGAAATTGAATTTCAAAAAAATTCTATGTATCAGCTACTTTAAGTCTGAAAAAATATAGCACATACTGTTATCAATGCTAATGTAGTTGGTTTTGTTTTTTTTCTGTAGCATGTGTCTCTGAATACTATGTTAGTGTGAGGAAGAAACCTAACATACTTTTTATTTTTTCCTGTACCTTCAGGTAGGGCTGTTCCTCCAGGAGGCAATACAAGGTCTATGGAAGGTAAAGGGAGACTGTGAAGAGCATGCACTATTTAGTTGAACAAATAATTACATAAAGTAGGACACAGGATAAAAGGCATGAATCTATTTAAGTATAGTTGTAAAGCAGAACTAGTTTATGTCCCTAGCTGAATTAATGATGATGTCCAGTGAATACCAAGGGAGCTAGACTGAGGCTACTGCTGTGGATGAAAAAAGGGTCTGATTAAAAGTCTGTTTTAAAGAACAGAATAGAGGAAAGATTGTTCACTTCAGCAGGCCCCAGCTAAATTTTTTCCATGTCCATAGTATATATAAAATTCCCACATGTCTTCAGGTAGGCACACTAAAGGGAGCGGGATTTTTTCAGATTATGAAGTGTGGAAAAAGCTTTCTTATATTTACAGAAAAATTGTTTTAAGCATGCACATTGCACAGCTATGCCATGTTTTACCATAACTATATGTTCTATACATGTTTAAATATAGATATGAACACTTCAGATGAGTTCAACACAAACTGTTTACATAATGCAACACTGGACACTATTTCAGCACTCAGTGAATCACAAAGAATTTTGCTGGACATTGCTTCAGTGGAAGACAACCAGGAAAGGGACAGCTAGATCCTCTTAAAAATATGTCCATAAGCCAAAAAACTGATTGTGGTGAACATTCTTGGAGTGTGAAAATATTCCATGGCCAAAATTGTGAATGCTTTCTCCATTCACATTTCAGGAAATGCAGTACTTAGTGAATCTTGGCTAGGTCTGCTTATGAATACTAAATGTACACTTTGGGACAGCAACTCTGCAAAGTCTGTCCTTGCCAATGAATGTGGATATTCCAGTATCTGAAATATTTGCTGACAGAGATTTATCGTTCAGTGACGTATGGAGCTTGGAGAAAAGTTAGAAAATGTCACATAGCAAGGCCAGAAGAAGCAGACTACAGTTCAGAAGAGGGGATCTGGCAGAAAGTTTATGCAAAGAAGAATTCTAGGAGATTGGAAAGAGACCTGGACCAAGGTCAGAAGGTTTCTCATGAATATTCGTGTGCTTTGGTTAATTTTCTTTCTGTTGCCCTCCAGAATTATGCGTTGTTCTTCAAAAGGAATCCAATATTTTATGTGAGACATTCAGAGACTCAGTTTTACAACAGAATCTTTCAGTAAATGTGTTTTTTTTCCTTTTTTCCCCCAAATAACTCTGCTATCTTTCAGCCCAAATCCATGTTTTTGAACACAGCATTGCTTTCTTTAATTATAGTCTAAAATGTATCTGCTGAAGTGTTACTCAGTCATATTTTGAATTGCCAACTAAAATGGTTACATTCTCCCCAGTATTTGTCTTTCTTGCCCAAAGCAAGTAGTCAGGTTTTCTGGAAGGTTTTGCATATCTGATGATAACTATTTCAACTCAGTAAGACTCTTGCCTGGTGAACCATAGAAAGAACCCTCCCAGTTAATTGTAGTGTATTCTTATCTTTGCAAAAAGAGAGGTTTAGTCAGAGTGCTTATTTGCCCTTTAGATCTCAGGTTGATAGCCTGCCAAAATATTCTGTCTACCTTCTCTCCTCTGTCTGCACAGACTCTCAATGACACTTTTCACCTGAGTTCTATTTGTCACTGAGAGCAAAGATGATAACTTAGTGAATTCTCAAATGTGAAATTAGTATGTCAGATCTGGGTAATTTAGATGTATCCACAAAGCCTCAGGCTTAAAAACTTCAATAAATTCTAGCATTTCAATAGTTATGCTAGACCCATCTTTCGTTTTGACTTTGTTATCTCACCACAGGAGAAGTACACTGCCATGTGTCTACAATGAATGTAACTAATGCCTCAGCTTTCAATTCAGTCTTTGGAGGGCTGCAACTGGATAATTCATTCTCTGCAGTGCACTAAGAAAATAATGTATCTACTTGTCCAAAATGACAACATAGCTCCTGTGTGCTGTCAGACATTTGTTTGCATTCACTCAAGTGAATTTTTAGCTTGATCTTTGTCTAGGCAACTTATTAAATGATTCATCTGTATTTTCCTCGTTGCTAACATGTGCTCTACTGATTTTTTTCTTAAATTTTTTCCATCATCTTGTAAATGACTTGATTGCTCTGTGGTTTCTGGGGGAAAGAAGTTCAAACTCATAAATAGGAATCTTCCTTCTTTTGAAAAAAAACAACAAACCCCACATTTTCTTCAATCAAAACAGTGTGTATCATATTCTCTTAAATGAATAATGAAGACTTACAAAATAAAATGAGTTTCATGAATGGGAAAGAAAGATCCCACAGCATTTACAACCTTTGAGATGTCATTCTTACTTATCAGATATTTGAATAACAATAGTGATTATATAAATATATATATGTCTTCTTCATATCTACTTTAACAATGCAGCAAATAACTGTTGTAGTCTTATTACTATGTATAATACCAATGGTAGGTAATTAACAGTAGTTGCCTAAAAGATCCTATGATTCTGTGACAATTGCTGGAAAAGGGATTCCAGACAATGACTATTTCAGCACTTCTGTATCAGCAATCACTGCAGTAAGGGCTTTATGTGAGAAACTAGCAGATGGCATCATGAAATGAAACTTTTCTGCTACTGGGTTTGTATAATGTCCTGCTCATCTGTTTCTATTGGGTGCATAATATGCTGTTCATCTATGTGATATCTGGTTTTTCATTTGACCCTTTCAAATCGGTCAGCAATACAACAAAACATAATTGATACCTTGGGAGTGAAGAAAAAAAGCAGGAGAGAAAGAAGAGGGATCCTTAGAGAGCTGCTCTGAGAACAATAGTGCTGCAGGAACAGACCCTGTCAAACCACGCAGCACCAACGGCAAGACTTTTCAAAAGAGGGTTAAGGGGTGAGCAGGATGCTGCAGTGTTTTTATAACCTAGTTGTACCTGTTCCTGAAACAACCAATTAAGCTGTATGCAGCAAAATTGTTACTGAATCTTTAGTTCCACAGTAGTGCCGAATTTTGAAACAAATCAACAGTCCCAAGGGAATCCCAAGGAAACAAGGGTATTGGTCAGGAAGCAGAGAAAAAAAAAAAGGAATGGATATTTGAGAACAGTGAGTCCTTATTATTAACCCATAAAATTCACCTAGTGGTGGACTAAGAAAAGATTGGTAGAATCAGAACAGATGAGTTTGCTGTGGTTACCACTCCCTTCAAATATTTATTAAGCTAAAATTATTGGTATCTAAAAGTACCAGAAACTAGATAACAATATTTGAAAACTTGACTAAACAAATGTACTAAACCAATATTTAATAAAAGTGAGTGCGGTCTATGAATGTAGGCATGTCTAACACCTGATTTAATGTTAAGTAACCAGTTCTATGCATTATAATTATAATATAATACATAATGTATAATATATAATATTATGTTATATTATATGATAGTTTATTATATTATATTGTATTATATGATATTGTATTATGTTATATTGTATCATATTATATTGTATTATTAATATTATAATGGAGGTATTACTTTAAATATTTCTCCAGAAAATGTCCTATATATTTTGCTACCATGTTAAATGCAGGGATGTAAGTCTGAGCTAGAAAAGTGGAAATAGAATGTGATGAATTGTGAGGTGCACGTTCTCTGTCATTCTTTAAAAAAACTCCAACTCAGTGAAGTAACAACTGAGATGATGAGAAATAGAAGAACAAGTTGTGGGTGTCACCATACCTTACTTCAAGTGTTTAATATAGGTACCTACATATAAGGGTACAAAAGAGAAATAAGCACTTCTAGAGCAGTTTTCCTCTTATCCTAATTTGGATCTCTGCATTCTTGTTGTTTATAGAGGTGAAAAATGAATTCCAAACTTGATAGTTTTCTTTTATGTGTTTGCAGCATCTTATTTATTGTTTTTGATTCAACAAGATTTATGTAGCCACAAGAATAAGTCAGAAATAATTCTGCTCACTTTGATTTCAATAACTGTAAAAGCATTGATGCTTAGCTCAGTGTATGTGCTGGACAAAGGGACAACAGAGGGGACAAGGTACATAAGAAGAAATTTATTTACAACAGAACAGCTCAAATGGTTGGTCTGTATGAAATTGAAAGCAAGTAATTCTCAAAGACAGATGGTTATCCAGAGGAGAAGCAATGACATGAAGACTAAGAGAGAGAAATACAAATCAAGGATAGATAGGAGCACAATTTAAAGATGATCTAGCAAATTTAAATTTGAGCTTAGTGTTCAAAAATACCATTATTTTAAGTGTACTGGACAATGAACTCTATAGGAATATAAAGAAGTTTTCAATCATTTGAGAAAAAAAAAGCATGAATAAATTTGATTATATTTATTTGTTAAAAATGATCTATTGCCCTGTCATCGAGCTTTATTTATTTAGTCCCTATTGTCTAGATGATGTCTTCAATCAATGTGATGTTTAACGTTACTCTATAATTTACTTCTTTGGTTAACCAAAAAGCACATTCCAGAATTATCATTAATATGCACATTATGTAGCTTACTTAGACCAGTGCAAATAGTAGCAAATGTCACTTAATTCAGAGCGGTCCTGCTGTAAAAGCAGTGTGAAAGTATTCAAAAAAATAATTATGTAAAATTAGGACTAGTTTATTCAGCTGAGAAGACAACAGGTTTATTCATACTTGTAACTTCATTAGTGCCTGAATTAAGTATTACATTCCTTTCTGGGGTCTTATGTGCACGTGTGAATCAATACAATCGTGGGACTGTAAGCTAGATTCTATCCCAACTTTTATGTCATTAATAGAATAAATTACTTGCTCTTCAGCCATCTAACAGTTAGACACCGAGACTGTTCAGTTCGAGACAATATTAAGTATCTAGATTTTGTTAATAACCATTGATCATCTCAGCTTTCTTATCCTAGCTGCTTCAAGTACCTATTCTGAGATTAAATAAATGATCCTCTGGAGGCTTTCACTGCTCTTAAAGCTAGATTGGACAACAAGCTTTGACTAACCTTTAAAGGGTTGAAATTGAGAGAAGTCTCTCCTAGACAGTCATTCTATAAGCTGTTCCATGACAGTTCATCACTATGCCTATTTCAAGCCATAGAAGAGATGGGCTGTAGATTGTGCCTGTAAAGGTTCAGAGTTCAAATTAATCACAAGACCAGAATATATGAACTAGACAACAAAAGATAAAGAGTCAGTTTGACATGCTGATATTTGAACTGAATAAGTAAATTTGTCGTTAAAAAAAAGCAGCTCCAAGTTTTTGTTTAAAAGTTGCAAATCTACAGCACATTTTTGTATAAACACTGTTCAGAGTAGAAGCTCAAAAGTTGCATTTTGCAGAATAAAAACATAAAGATAAAATAAATATGATGGATTCTATGTAAAACTCCTTGACAAGGCCAAAACAGTTCTTACCTATGCAGCAGAGATGGAGGAGTCATACAGTGAGAAAGATATGTTTCTGTGTATATTAACACTTGGTCATTCTCATTGAAGCATCCCTCACAGTAATTCCTTTTGCAACCAATTATTCTCTTCTGGAAACATGTCCATACATCCAGAGATGTATGACAGCTGGCTCCAGAGGCAAGTTGGAAAACTCAAAGTAGAGATTGTGCCTGAATGGCTATTATAGGGAAACAGCAGCCACACAGGTGACAAACAGAAGAACATGGTGCTAATTACAGTAATTTCAAGGAAGAAATTTCTGAACTCAGGCTGAGTTAAAAAGTACTGCAAAAGGAGTGATTTTATGCACTCCAATTTCCTCCAGATTAGGCATTTTGATGCTCAGTAAGAGAAAACACTGGATGAAGGTAACCCCTGCTGCTCATTGGTAAGAACTGTGCTAGGGCAATATAGTTTTTTTTACAACAATAAAGCTTATGTTGTTTTTATGGTAGCTTAAACTGCACATATGATAATGTTTCTTTATTTCAGTTCTAAGGACCCTGCAGCTCAGTAAAAGCTTTCTGCACATTTAGTTGCAGGTTAATTTATGTTTCAGAATGCAACTGTGATTTCATGAAATATTTTGAACACCTGCAGTGGAACAACTTTTCCTGTCTCTGCTAGATGCTTTAGCAGAGAACTGCTGATACTCAGATAGCACAATTATTCTAAGGGAGATTTCTTTGGGTGGTCAAATTGCTCATATGATGGCACCTTAACACTTCCACTACCACTCTGCTCCTCCCAATTTCCAATATGCACCTGCTTGCATTATCATCATTAACAGCTTTATCATCCTCTCTAACTGAAATTAGTATTTCAAGTAGGCTCTTGGCCTGCTGCTTGCATGCGGTTGGCTGGACGAGCACCAAGGCCACCAGATGTATGTGTTTCACATACATTTTTGAGGACTTGAGTGCTAAAGACCAAAGATTTGAGTCTTTCCACACACTGAGTACTTTCCACACACACTTTCCACACACTGAGTACTTTGCCCCTGGTAACAAGTTGGTTGTCCCTACTCTGTCTGTTGCCTCCTGCAGCACTCTGATGTCTGTTTCCAAAAACAGCAACATAGAATCACAGAATCATAGAATCAGCCGGGTTGGAAGGGACCTCTGAGATCATCAAGTCCAACCCTTGATCCACTACCACCATGGTTACTAGACCATGGCACTAAGTGCCACATCCAGTCTCATCTTAAAAACCTCCAGGGATGGAGAATCCACTACTTCCCTGGCAGCCCATTCCAATGCATGATTATCCTCTCTGTAAAGAATTTCTTCCTAAAATCTAACCTAAACCTTCCCTGGCAGAGCTTAACACCATGCCCTCTGGTCTTACTTACAGTTGCAATACCTTCCACTGGCCACTGCTTAGTATAAATTAGCAAACAGCACCCCAGAAAAATTACATTTCTAACCTCACACTCTTATTACCCAGGGTGATGTCACACTGTGCTGCCATAAGATTTTTGTTAGGACAGTAAAGTAGCAATCATCAGCTTTTTCCAAAATAAAGCTTCTGAGTGCCAGACAGATTGCAGTAATTACACTTTCTGATGTACATTCAGAAGTTGATGCCAGCATTTGGGCTCAAGGTCCCTGAAGAAGGGTTTTACCATGAGGTAGGGATCTGCTGACCCCAGGGAACCTGAAGGAATTGCTCTTCTGTACAGTTATCTGACACATTTATTGGTATGATTTTGCATTTCTAATTCATTGCTTCACAGGAGTAGCTTTTCAGCATGAAAATGGTGTTTGGAAAATTTCCACTACCCCTGAGTTACTGAATTGGATTTACTCTGCTGGGACAAGTGATAGTTTGCTAATGATTGGCATATATACCTTAATTCTCCTATCCAGTCATTTCATCTTTTCCTCTTTCTTTCTAAGGAATGCTGTATTTACCCATCATAGCTACTAATATTTTTTTCCTATTTTTATTTGTCTTTTTAATCATCTCTACAACATTCTTTATTTATATTTTTGGCAGCAGAGACTTCAGAGACTGAGTGTTTTAAAAAAGTCTGTTTTCTTCACAGTTGCTAGACTTCACTGTAACATGTCTCTGGCTCCTTGGTTTCTTATTTTAAAATTATTTTTTATCACATTGTGTGAAACATGAGTAATTTCTAGCTCTTCCTGCCACATAGATGAAAATTTAGGAAATGTGGGTTTTTTTAGAGAAGTTATTGTCATTTGTTATAATAAGGCCTAGTTTTCTGTTTTGGCTACAAATTCACATCAATTTCTCTTTACTACTGCTTAGGACCAGGACAGGTCTTGGGGCAACATATCTGACGTGGGAGTTCTCTGGGCTTAACATCAGGCTGAATCTCAGCTGGAAGAGCAAGCAGTACAAGGGTGAGAGAGGCATTTCTTCCATCAAACAGCAATTCTCCAAGAAATGATGAGCCAGCAAAATTATCTCATTTCTGTTTCTCTTGAAGGGCACTAATACAGCATAATGTTACAGGCCTTTTGTATAAATTATATTTACTGTATAAGGGCAGTAAATAAGTGACATCAATGGATGCCTGGGCATCATCCTTGCTTCGTGAATCACCACATCCCCAGTCCTGGTCATTTACACACAAGTCTTGCAGAAAGCCCAGGTAAGAACTAATGCTGCCCAATCTGTCTTGGCATAATGTATGACCTTTATATATATGCACAAAAAACTCCCTTCATATTTCATGTTGACATTAACTCTGGCCTTCACTGAAAATCTCCTAAGTAAATTAAATCTGAAACTGTTTCCTGAGACTAAAGGAACACTTCGATCCTGCACACCCAGCAGCATCAGGTTATGCAGTCCTTTGTACTGTTGAGAAGCATGTCTGGCTGTTTTAGAGACGTCACCTCTCAGACCTCATGTGTTGAGTTTTTCTTTTGCCTCTAGAAGTTAAGCCACAGGTGTTTGGCTGTCCTTTGAAGGCTGATGGGGTAAGCTCTGTCTCTATGTCTCTTTCAAACAATGGCAGTGATTATGGGTGCGAGTTGTTCCTGCAGCCCCTGTTGTATTGGCAGAGTCAGATGAACTACTCTCTGATGTGAGTAACCCCCCTGTACCTTCTTCCTTCACAAATTGTGTAAATTTGCATTCTAAGGGGAGGATCTTAGTTGCATCAACAAAATAGGCCAATAACCTCCTGCAGGACATGTCAGACTCTGGTCACTCCATCATTTCCTCTGGGTCATTAGGTGTCCCAGCCTGAAGTCTGATGGCTGTTGTGAATCCTAATATACCTGTCCTGAACACCTAATAGCAACAAGCTTAGTCACCTTAATTAGTGTTAGATGTCATCTGAGACTTAGCCGTTATTTAGGCACTACTCAAAACATCCTTTTTTTCAAAATACTTTTTCTCAAACAGGCAAGCCATCAGGAGTAAATCCCACCCAAGACGGTGCCTATCCTGACACCACATGGAATTTAACAAATTTAGTTATCTATAGTACAGCTGGTTAGCTCTGAGCTTGTTTTGTAGACACCTTTTTTGCTCAGCAGAGAAAAGCAGGCATTTCTGGGCAGAGGTTCATCTCACTCTAAGTAAAAAATAGGTCACATGATTACATTCTTGGATTGGGGTGAAGTGAACCTAAATAAAATTCAGACACTATTTCAAGGACCTGATGCCAAATTTGGATGATGGAAATGTCACATAAGCTTCTACCACAAGTCAGTGAAAACAGTCACTTCTTAATTCCTACTGAGTGACTCAGAAACTGTAATAAAGAAATGGGTAGAGAGCTGCCACAAAGTCAATAAAACCCACAAACCACAGGGAATCAGAGGTAGTGTAGGCTGTCTTTATTTGTAAACAATGTATGCCTCCAACAGACATTCCTGAGAGTGGGCCTCCTGCTCCATGATCAGTCACCGCAGCTGGAGCAGAAGATGACAAGCGTAACAGCAGGTTGGAGGAAGCAGCAGTGTTGATAGTTAACAGCCTCTGCTGAGCCCTGGAGATAAAGCTGCACCTTCATACCCTTACAACAGGAGACAAGGTATCTTTGTTGCATAGAAACGGCATAGGTTCTCCTTCAAATAAAATTGCTAAGTGGGAGTGGCAGCTTGTTTTTAAAAATATGATGCATCTGTTTCTGCTGTGTAAACAGCTGTATCCTGTAAAAGAAGAAATGGAAAAATTTCCTTTATCCCTGGGGAAATGGTGTCCTATTCCTATCTAATGGCATCCTCAGAAGTGCATGCAATAGTAATAATGATTCCAAGGAAGAGATAGGGATTTTTAGGGCTCTGCTTCAAATGTTCAAACTTCTACAGGGACAAAGTTATTAGAAAATACTCAGCAGTTACCTTCATTAAACAAGTCCCTTTTTCTTAAATTCTGAAGTCAATCATCAGTCATTCTGAATATCTCAGGCCTAATTCTCTGACGACTGCTTTAGTGCTTCTCCTTTTTTCTGTTAGCGGAGGCATGGCATGGCAGAATTGCACCATGTCCAAGTGGTAACAACAGGAAGGAAACAAGACATCTTCTGCTGTAAATTAAGACAATCCCCACTGACTGGTTTAAAAATCCAGACTTAATCCACTACTGTTTTTTTTACAAAACAAAATTTTTTGGCTTAGCAACTTGTTCAAGCAAGTTATTCTCTAAGCTAGACCTTTCGTGGAAGTGCCTCCTTATGATCTTACATGTAATATGTTTGCATCATCTTACACCCAAAGAGATAATAATAGTAATTTTAGTGGACATTTGTGTTGTACAACATTTCACTTACTTCATTGACATCTATCTCGCTGCTTGGTTAGGAAAATTTGATATTTAGCCTTTCTCCCTAATCACGTCTGTTCATTTTAAGAGCTTGTTTGTATCTGTTGACTGTTAATTTTTAGAACAACTTCTGCATGGGTCAAACAGGTTCACTGCTCAGGGTCTGATCCTGCAGTTCTCAACCCTCAGAGGAATAGGACCTTTGACACCTGCAAGTTACAATCTGTTTGCTTTATTTATATGTGTTGAAGTCCCTGAATAACTAACAGGCCAAGCCAGTTACAGGAGTAGAGCATTGAGAGCCCAGAGGCCTCTGTGTCAGCGCAGGGGCTCAGTGGGCTGCCTGGGGGCTGATGCAGCTCAGGGGCAGCTCAAGGATTCACTTGACTTCTGCTAAAGGCAAGTCCTCTCTCTACACGCAAAGGATAAAACTTCTTGGGACAATGAGTTATCGAGACCTCACTCTTATTCAATTTCTTACTAGAAGGTTGTGGGGTTTTCTACAATCAGTCATTGCTGGAAGGATGTCTTCAAGCTCTTAACTATGCAACAATTATTCACACTACATACATTCATATGTTGTAAATTTTTATTTTTTTTTCAGAAGTATTTTAGATGTACCAGCTTACTTCATTTGTTAGGGAAAAAAACCAGGCTGTTTGCCCTTTGAATCAGACAGTCCATTTGTTGAACATTCCCTATTGCCACACTTGCAATATGTTTTGAATTAATGATAATTCATTTATGGTTTGTCTCCACGGATAAGCTGTTTATGCAGTTGTCATACTGTAAAGGTCTAACCAGTGACTTCTTATACTCATTTGACTCTTAATCCCAGCTTGTCCCAACTCTACTGACAAATATGATCTGTTCTCTTTCATTTGTATGTTCCCACATAACATACTTGGGCATCTTGTGAAGAGTTAGACATTTAATTTTAAATATGCAAATATATGTCACACAACTTTCTGTATCAGGGTTTTCACTCAGTTAAAGACGGAGTTGCCAGATGAAGGAAGACAAACTTCTTTTGGTCCATTGGTGAAGTGTAGGGAACAGAACAAAGGTCTCTATGTAACCTTTGTTGATCTCACCAAGGCTTTCAATACTGTGAGCAGAAAAGGTCTATGGCAGATTTTGGAAGGTTTAGGTTGTCCCCCCAAGTTCCTTAAAATGATCATCTCACTCCATGAGGATCAGCACGGCCAAGTCAGATATGGCAATGCACTTTCTGAGCCTTTCTAATAACCAGTGGTGTGAAACAAGGCTGCATTCTTGCACTAACCCTATTCAAAATCTTTTTCAGCATGATGCTCCAAAGGGCCACGGCAGACCTCGATGATCAGGACGGTATCTACATTCGATATTGTACTGATGGAAGCCTTTTCAACCTAAGGCGACTGAAGGCCCACACCAAGACCTTAAACCATCTTGTCCGGGAGCTGCTTTATGCTGATGACGCCGCCCTTGTTGCCCACACAGAAGCAGCTCTGCAGCGTTTAACATCCTGCTTTGCAGACGCTGCTGAGCTCTTTGGGCTGGAAGTCAGCTTAAAGAAGACAGAAGTTCTCTATCAACCTGCACCTCAGGAAGTCTTCCATCATCCCTATATCACCATTGGCGAATCAGAGCTCAAATCAGTCCAACAGTTTAATTACCTAGGTAGCCTCATCTCCTCGGATGGTAAGATTGACAGAGAGATAGACAACAGGTTAGCAAAGGCATACAGTGCTTTTGGAAAGCTTCGTAAAAGAGTTTGGCAAAATAAACACTTGAAGAAAAGTACCAAGATCAGTGTTTACAGAGCCATTGTGCTGTCTACTCTACTCTTTTATATGGATCCGAATCATGGGTCATCTACCGCCGCCACCTGCTACTCCTAGAACGCTTCCATCAATGCTGCCACTGTACAATCCTAAACATCCACTGGGTAGATTATGTGACCAATACATCTGTTCCAGAACAAGCAGCAATCACAAGTATCAAGGTCATGTTGCTGAGAACACAACTGCGTTGGGCAGGGCACGTCTCCAGGATGAAGGACCACCGTCTCCCTAAGATCTTGCTTTATGGTGAACTTGCCACCGGCTGCCGCAAGAGAGGAGCCCCAAAGAGAAGGTACAAGAACTCCCTGAAACAACATCTCAGCCTTGGCCATATTGATCAACATAACTGGTCTACTCTGGCCTCCAATCGGGAGCTCTGGAGACACACTACCTAAAACGCTGCTGATGCTTTTGAGAAAGCACGCAGGATCACTCTTGAGGAGAAAAGACAACGTAGAAAGAATCGTGTCTTGCAGAACTCTAAGGAGTCTTTCTGCTGTGCCTTTTGCAATCGGACGTGCCTATCTTTGTTCACGGAGCCCAGCCATGATGACTGTAGAACACTGAAATTTTATATTCATCGATAGAATCATTTAATGGGCAGAGCATGAGAAATTAAAAATATGTTTCTTTATGGAGCTTGGACACTCCCTTCTTTTTTTTTTTTTTTTTTTTTCAGAACTTGTGATATAGAGTCGTTCAATTATGAGAAAACTGTCAAGGTCACAGTTGAGTGCATTGCCTCAGGAATCCAGTGCTTTCAAAGGGAAGTTGGAAAGCATATGTCTCTCGTCTATGCACTTCACCATCAGTAACATCTACTAGACGTGCTCTAGTTTATATGCAACATCATCAAGTCACCTTATCACCTTGCTCAAATAAATTCAGGAGCTGTATTAGATTTACCATTACACTGTGCTTTATTTTGCAGAAGTCTATATTAGCTGCCTTTTTACTTCCATATTTTCACTTGTGATAACAGCAGGGCCTGTTATATGCTGCATTTTCCCTTTGATGAGTTTTATCTCTTTTTGAACAAATATTATTGTGACTTGGGAGCCATAATAATAGCTTGAACTATAAATACACAATAATGTCACCTGAAGTTTTTTGAGTTGTTCTTTTTTGTTTGTTTGTTTGTTTGTTTTTTTAAATTTATCAAAATAAGGTCCTTTTTTTTAAAAAAAAGGAAAAGAAAATTTGTGAAAACTTTTTGTCCACTTAGTACTTAATTTTCATTTTATGTTTGTTTTGTATTCTTAAATTGGAGAGAATAAGAACTTTTCATGGTGTACCTGATGCAAATGCCCCAGGTTAAGAGTTTACAAAAGAATCTGTTTCTGCAGATTTGATTTAAAACCAGAGCACTGTTTAAATTATGCTAGCTAAGTGATCCCAGACAGACTGTAATGCTCTAACAGATTACAAACATATCCACTTAGAAAGCAAGGCACACAGAGCTGAAACGTTAAACTATTTGTTTTTATTAAAACAAGCCTTTCATGATGGATACTCTTTGAAGGGAGTATATTTTTTTAACAGGGATATCTCCAATGTCATATATATATATTTTTTTTTGATCAAAACCCATCAATGCTACCTTGCTTTCATCAAAGAAAACCGTATCAGCTGAACTTCAGAGACCTCTCAGGAGAGTATGGTCATTAAAGTAGGGCTTAGGAGGAGAAGTGAAATTATTCAAGTATGATATCATCAAGAATACCATTGTTTCATAAGGAATCTATTCTTTTCACATCCTTAACAATTTCCAGAGAGGTGACAGCATTAATTATTAAAACTGTATGAATGTCTAGAAATACAGTAGATCAAAGAGTTTTCCTTGAATAAACAATTGGACCAATTGCCAACATGGAAATGTCAATGAAGTATTTGACAAAATTCCTTTTTTTGTCATCTTTTTGTGTCTCTTTTCCTATCCCTGTGATAACAAGCAAACACACAAGAGATCCTGAATATATTATTTATACAGCAGCAGTTTCCAGGAAGCAAAGGTTTGCTGTGCTTTGTACTAACAAATACACGAAAACATAGACACTGTCCAGAGAGTTGTTTAGGGAACAATGATTTAGTATTGATATGTTATAGCACTGGGGTGCTAAGTGTTGAAAAGGAGAATTACAACTAATGGGTCCAGGGGTCTAGACCTGTAGGTTGGGCTGGGCAGTTAAAGGAGGATTAAGTGAAGTATCTATTTTATGAGAAATCTTGCTTCTGCATCATGTGAGAGAACATGGATTAGAAACATGTCAGTGAGTAGGTGATGGCACCTAGAATCTTGTGAACTCTCTCAGAGATACGATCAAAGGAAGACATGTTCTTCTCTACAGAGAAATGAAAAATAAATTTGTGTCTCTCAGACCCCACAACTGAAGACTTGAAAGAAAAAGAAGAGTGCAAATACTCTGCCTGAGCCAGACCTGGACTTTAATACTAAACACCAAGGAGCCATGAGTATTTCTAAGACCAGAAAATAAATGTTTAATTGTCATCTGGGCAGCAGGTAGTGGAGAGGAAGGAAGACTTCAACTAATGAGAAAGGAGAATAGAACTGCAAAACTATTTCTAGATTAAATGGAAATGAACTAGTAAAATTACATATTAAAATTATTATATTTAATTATTAAAATAAATTATTTTTTAAATATAAGTTTTCATTATTCTTTATTTGTACAGCAGGTATGGTATGTGTGGTCTTTCGAGGCTACCAAAAGATGCTGTTCTACCTGGCAGAAGTTGAACTTGATGAGTCTTGTGGGGCCATTTCAACTCAGAATATTCTACGACCTGGGAAAATATAACCTCTGCCTTGATCTTGCAAACAGATCTGTGCCTAAGAATTCTTACATGAAAATATTAAACAGATCTTGCAGAAGAAACTCTGTCAGTAGCCTGAGTCAGGGCTTGAAATCTTACTAGGCAACCAATACATATAAAGAAAAGAGAGTTTAAGACCATTTAGGAAACCATCACATTTAACAGACTTTTTCTTAGAACCTCTCTTTGTCTTTGCCATTTTTAAGAAGTCTATTCTTTGTGAATTAATAATCAAATTCTTCTAAGAAAAACTGGCTCACAAGAATCACAATTTGAATAAAAGGAGATTTACCTTATCCTTTTTCTGACAGATTCAACTTTTGTGGGTTTGGAAGAAAACTAAATAAAAATCACACGCGAAGTGTGGCTTTATTTCTACTTTTTCTTTATTTTTGTGTTTATATGGTAATCTATCTGATACATGAATTAAAACAATGTCTAGCTGATTGTGCCATCCTGGAAATGCTGTCTTATTGCTGTGCTTGGTTTGCTGAATTATGAAGGAATTATAAGAAATAGTTATTACTTTTGCTTTGCCCCTTATATTAATGCTATATTTCAGTATACTTCTTTGACAGACTCATTAAGGCACAAGGGCAGGCTGGAGAGTAGTGCATCTTTTCCTGTATTTAAATACTGTGAATGCATAGCAAATGGTTCACTGCCAATTAGAACTGACAAAAAGGAACCATTTCTAAGTTTTAAAAACCTGCCTTTCTCTGACTCCACCTTAGGTAACAAAGGTAAGGATAATATTTTGTCATAGAGGAATGCAGAAATCATTCTTGTATTTCTCTACAGTTTCTGGTAGGGTTCTCGGGTTTTAGAGTTAAGTGAAGGTATTTAATACCTGAAGCATTTTGCCTTTACAAAAATTACCCATACAGTTCTTCTGAAGACTTTGAAGAGCTTGGATTTGCAAAGAAATTAATCCATCATTGTGGATTAATGGCATTGCCTTTGGTAACTACCTTGCTTTAATTTGAGTAGAGCTGTACTTTCTAATAAAACTGAATTGAGTGATTTTTTCAAACTTCTTTCCTAGAATGAGACAAAAACATTCTGTCATTCTGCATTGCAAAGATTTCGTTGTCCTCAACAAGCTTTATACAATATACAGTGTACAATATAATTAGACAATAAAATTGTATTATATAATTATATAATAGCTCTTTCCAGCTCCATGTATTCATTCGCGATATTTGAGGTCTATTTAAGTATTGCATCTCCTATCACAAGGAAAAGCTTACACGTTCTTCTGTTAATGACCAAGCAAACCAGGAAAGGCTGAAAACCAAAACACAGCTAGTCCTGTATCCCTCAAAGCAAAGACATATCTCATTCTAACTGACATAAAATTTAAATTAAGTAATAAACCAGACATAAACATCAGCAAAACAAATAGGAATCATATTAGCCAACTAGACGTTTTCCCAGTTACAACATAAGAACTGAAGGTGTGTTTAGTATTTGCTGAGTGTGCAAAGAGCGTAATTCTTCAGTTAAAAAACCCCCACGAAAACATTGTGAAGACATCCATTTTGATATGCAACCTTGGAGAATAGTTATATTTGTTGCTTCATGCACTCCTTGCTCACATAAGAGTGGTGTTCATGTGACACCAATAGTCCCAGTAGAGAATCAGTGAAAATTTGTAGAGGCCTTGCTGATAATGAGAGAGAGATGAATATGCATTGGCAACATTATTTCAGTTTAAGGTTGTTGAAGCTTCTGCTACAGAGGCATTAGAAGGTCAATTGTGAGATTTAGATTGGTGCAATGCTTTGAGTTCATGACTACAGACACCACTTGAGGTTGCCATTATGATTCTTTGATGAGGTGATTAGTCTAGGAAAATTATTCCATTTCAAACCTGAACCATTAGAAGAATCATTATACATTATGGGACATTACAGTATGTCCTGAGACTGTGATTATTTTAGTATTGTAAAATAAAAGACAGTAAAATAAAATTAATGGCAAATTAGAAACTCTAAGCAGGACTTTTGAATGCCATTATAGGCAAAGACGGAAAACCAATTGACACTGCACTGCTTAGTACATCACAAATCAGAATACAGTTAAAAGAAAGAGTCAGAGGAAGGTAACATGTCCTACACGAGCTGACTAAAGAAATGAGTGGCCATGGAATAAGACAAAAAAAAATCATCATTAATAAAAATCAGAACTTCAAATGAAGAAATCACAGTGTCTCAAAAATATTCTTATCCCAGTTTCATGCCTGAAAACAGAGTCTGTGACCCTCCTAACAGATTTGACTTACTGCTTCTTAAAGATGTCTGTTAGCAGAGACTGCATAATCTATCCAGGCAATCAACTCCCAAGCTCCACTACTTTCATCAGTAATAATAATGTCTAAACTGAATCTTTGATAATGTATAAACTGAATGTTCTTTTCTGTTATTTAAGCTCATTGGTTTTGCTGTGTACACATCATGTATCCCCCCTACAGGAAGCAATTTTTTTGTGTATTTCAAAACTATTAGTATGTTCTCTGTGGTCTTTTCTCTATCAGGATAAATAAGCTCAGTTCATCCTATCTTTTTCCAAAGATAATTTTTTCTAGGATTTGTCATTTTTATCAGCATCTTTCTTGACATATAGTACACCAACCTGGACCTGTTCCTTCAGCTAAATCCTTTACAGTGGTAAGGTTAATTTCATCTGCCTGAAAAGAAAATCAGAAAATTGAGAAATGGTCATTTTTTTGCACAGAAAAGAATGACTAGTTGAAATATAATCTGAACAAAAGATTAGTTTATTTAAAATGCATTGCATGTGTACATCAACATGGCTTTGAAATGGCCTTGGTGTTGGGGGAAGAACTAGTATATCTGATGTTTTCAGATTTAAGCAAAATGCTCTCTTGAGATGTTTTTATTTTGCCTGGAACCTTTTCATTTTCACTGGTATGACTCTTCATGAAAAATGTGAAATTGCACATGAAATTGTAGACACCTTATCATCTAACCATGTGTCTGTTCCAACCGTTCCAAATAATATTGGACTGCCAAAAGTCTCCTTTTGGACACAAGTGTTATATTTAATATATCTCATCCTGCTTTGTGTAATTTCCCACGCTTTGGAAAGAAAATGATTTGTTAGGTGACAAATTTACAGCTGGCAAATACGTACTTGTTACAAAAGTCCAAGAAATATCTCTAAAATTTCAGTGGAAGATAACAAAACTGTAAGTGAACATTGCGCAAGTCAAAGCTGACAATACATGTTGACAACATTCATTTGAATTGCTCATACAGGTCAACTCATTTAAAATTAATTCCAAGCACACAGAGGAAATACTTGATGTCATTGTGGAGAGCTCAATAAAAAAAATGCTCTTTAGCATGCACCATCCACTAAGAAAGTGAAGAAATTGCTAGAATACGTACAGTATAAAATGAAATGAAAACTAATGAAGGTTTCACTGTCTTGAAAAAACGGATACGTAAGCCATACAGATTTTGAATCAGCTCACAAAGAATGGATGGCTCAGAAAAAAAAGACAGCAAAGATGAGTATAAACAACATATATTAAAACATGCTCAAAAGAGAATTTGCACTGAAGAGGAGATGCTCAAAAGTATCCATGATAGAAAAAATTGAAGCAGTGAGTTGGGTTGAGAGGGTAAATAAGAAATCTCCGTTCATCCTTTTCTTATGCAAAAACAGAAAAATAAGTGCCAACAAAAGAACGATTGAAAACAAAGGCATACCTACGCAAGACAATTCCCTGCTCTTTGCTGGCTATGTCCAAATATGGGATGCAGCAGCATTTCCCAGTTCTCAGAAAAGGTGTGTGCAGCTCACAAGGGTCCGAGCCAAACAGTGCAAGAGTACTACAGATTTCTCCTTTGTCTCTCAATTTTCCAGAAGAGGAAAAGCCCATTATGCAGGTCAAAATCCATCCATCTTGCCCAGGGACTTGAGTGACAAATCCATTTTGTTGTTGGTGAGCAGCTGCCCTACTATCTGCCAGTAAGTAGTACTAGCCGTAGACAGCTACTGTGACAATGTTGATATAAAAGTAAAAAGAGAATAAAAAGTGACAAAATAAACACATGTGGATAACAACAACGTTCAGATTATTTCTATTAGGAAGGAGGTAAACTTCACTAGCATGATTGTACAATTTTTCTATCTATTATTATATTATTATATCTGTTCCAGACGATTGTGAGATATGGAAATATTAGAAAAAGATCCATTTGTTTAATGTATTATAAAAAGAAAACAAAATCAGATTAAGAAAATGTAAAGAATTCCTGTTTTAAATGTCTAGCTGATATGAACATTGAAGACTCATTTTTCCCACAAATCTGTTGCTCAATTTTCTTTTTTGCATTTTGATAGCATTTATTTCGTACCTGTCCAGTGACTAATGTGGCAATGTTTGCTTAACAACCAGTGCTGCAGATGGTGCCCCACCTGGAGCTACAACCATGTATAGAAATCTCATTATAACTTAAGAAACTAAACTCGCGATTTAGATTATGCTATTATGAAAAAAATTAGGTTTCGTGTGATGTTAAAATGCTGACATGGTGACAAAATCGTAAAGGCAAGGAAATGCTGTGCTAAAGCTTTCACAAACTGCTTTACTCTTTGCTCAGAAGCTGGTAGCAGGCACGGCCCCGCGTGCTCCCAAAGAAGGAGTTCATTTATCATGAGGGATGCCGTATTTCCCAAAAAACCTAAACATCAAGTTGCTTTAACAAATATCTTTTATTTGTTGTCACTGCCTTGTGACACATAAAAGAAATATAAGCTGAATTATTCAGTCTCATGCATAACAGCACTGCAAATTTCTCTCCAGGGCTTTGTGGAAGACCACTGTCTTTGAGCACAATAGACAGCTTTTCTCTGGCTCACACTGGCCAAATGGGCTTTCCCTGCACCCGGTGCTGCTCATGTTTTTCACATGAAGCAACTCTGCAAGGAGGAATCAGCTCTCTTGATTTGCACACCCACAGGCTGAGGAAAGCTCAAAACCCCCATGATATTTCTTGCTTGCTCCCACAAATAGCCACAACTCTAACGACAAAAGGTTCTGTCCTTGTCTGCAAGAGTTTAAAATGACAGGCTGAGTATTCATAATTGGCACATAAGCTTCAATAGGCTTATATAAAAGGGTTTTTTTACAAAAACAAAGCTGTTTTATCTCCTTTATTTTTAAATGTTGCATAATGCCTCACATTGCTTTAAGTAGGTTTTGTTAGTGAAACATGTAAAGATCATCGTATTTCCATTGGGAAGTTTTAACTCTGTCTTGAAAGTTGCCTAATACTTAAAAGAAGCTTCTTGTTCATAGTTCTACTACTTAAATTTAGTAATTAAGTAACATCCCAAAATGCACTGTACCACTAATTTAGGGTATTTCTGGCTTTAGAGGCCTGTGTGCTAATTGTAGAAACAAATTTATTCACAGTAAATTAAGACAAACACGAAAGTCTTCAGCTGATATACTGTGGAGAATATTTGCTAAAGCTGAAATGGATTAAAAAACTTCAGTAAGACTTTGTACTAGCAACCTAAATGAAATATGTTTCAGAATTTAAACATAAATAGATAATTCAGTTTTTTAAAAATACCAAGGGGATATTAACTAGGAGTCATGCATGCTAAATCTTGAAGAAATGCTACTGCTCTAAATGCTTTAAGCTTTGCTAGCATAACTGGTGGAGTATATTATTTTCATATCCCAGGAGAAAGCACACATGCCTGCATTTCATTTTGTATAGATGCATCCCTCGATTTAACTTTAGTGTTTTGGATAATCATTATATTTTGATTCACTGTTATACAACTGTAGTCAAAACATAGGTATTGCCTGCAACAGAAAACTCCCCACTTAGATACTGCTGAGTTTGTATAATGCTTTTTTATAGCATCAAACTTCCATTATAAAATCTAGAAATTAGATAACCATATAATAAGAAAAGTATTAATTCTTGATGTCTCATCCGTAGGCAAACAGCACATGTAGAGATTTCAGCATTATGACAACAATTTGGTAACTATTGTCAGTATTCCACTAGTTTAACAAATATCACTTTTCATGGGACCAAAAAAAATCCTGAATGTAATGAAATCAGTTCCTACTTTGGGTTTTATTTTTTCTTTGTTAAGTACTTGTCATGGTTATGCTATGCCATACCATAAAGTCATGCCGTGGTTTTTTCCATAGCAATAGGACTACTTGGTGAATCAGCTACAAACCTGACATATGCTCTTGCACTATTTAACCACAAGAAGGACACAGGGATCTTTTCCTTTCAGCCAAATAATAGATCCCTATGTTATCAGTCCATGGGACCAAGAGTCTTTACCATCTTCTGGGTATACATCAACCCAACTTTGGGATGCAGCCCAGCAGTGGGGCACACATGGGCTGTTGAGAAGGCTTCCCTGTGCCCTGGGAAGTGTAGGGGGGGCTTGCTCCCCCTGCTCACACCATCTCCTCCCTGGGAAATGCAGTGCAGTGTTGTGTGGTTAGAGTTCAGATTGATGAAGAAGGACTCAACTTCTTTTTCTTCCTTATACGGTATCAGTGTCTGTTCCTCAGACTAGTGAAACTAGACAAATAAACTAAAGGGGAAAATAGAAAGGGTGCATGACTGGGTTCTTGCACTAAATTCTAAGAATAGATTATTTAACTTATCTTTCTGGACAGTTAAGGCCATCGATATGCCCCTGAGGATAACTAGTTTCCTACATGAAACATATTGTCTCTGTATTTGTTGACCGTATGATTCACACACTAGTTTTAATCAGATTCTCCAGAACACCTAGTTTCCTGATGCTGAAAAAAAATCTGAACTTTGAATATCCCTCCTAGAGGTACAGTTTCACTGAGAAATCCGAAATGTTTCTGCTCCAGCAAAACTTGCAGGAATAAAGCCCAAAGGAGATGCTACGACAGAAGACACAGCTCAATTTTAGACAATAGAGTTTTGGTTATTCACAACATTACATGTCCCCAGGCTCTTCTGTAATTTGAGAATGTACTCAGGATATGTATCATAGGGTAGTATCTAAGTTCCCATTTCTTACGCTCATGATATGACTGAGTTTTCATGGTCTCTAGAAGAAAATCAGTGTAGTTGGTCTGACTTCAGTGCAATATTCAGAGGAACCAACACAAACTTCATTCATTTTGGAATATTTCCTTTAACAAAAAGCAATTAAAAAGAAATTTATTAAATGACTATCCACTTTTCTCTGCTACAGAAAGTGTTTACTGTTCAGAGTTAAATTTAGTTACTTTACTTTTCGGAGATTTATTTTAAGCCTTCCTCATTTGTTGAAATAGCAATTTGCACATTGTATAAGCTGTTTATAGATTTCAACTTCTAGAAGGTTGTTAGGGACATGAATCTATTTTGCCTTCAGGCTTGTCTGTCAAAGACTGATCTGAAATGAAAAAATAATTACATACTATTTCAGATTATGTTTTGATGGTATTTTTGATATCCAATACAACTGAAACAGCCTTTTTTCTTTAGGGGAGAATAAAAGCAGCAAAACCACTTTGTTCCAGTGGAAGGAGCAGATTGATTTATACTTACGCTAAAAACCTGTAATCAGGGTTGGAAGTGCTCTCTGTGGAGAGCATGGGATATCATATCTGGGAGAGACAGAATGGGTTTGATTTGTCATCTTCCCCTTTCAAAGTCTAACTAAGTGAAATATCTACAGCACTTCAGGAGAGAATTACTTCACCTAATCACTTGTCCCCATGGATAGTTGAGCAGATGTGTGTTGTAACCACAGAAGGGTGAAAAACAAGCAGGCAGAAGGTAAAGCCTGAGCTCTGGATAGCAATACATGTAGGCTGCTTGTCTGCCCTTCCCTTCCTGAAGAGCATCTCTGCTATGGCCACATTGGAAGGAGTTCTTCAGCTCTAGCAGCACAGGAGCAGCATATCCTTCACAACCAATTGTGTTTTGCCCATAGTTCCCTATAGTTAGAGCAACCATTCATTAAAAAATACAGAGTAGAGGGGAAAACATAAGCTGTTTTTGTCATTAATTTTAGTTTTCTGTACCTGCTTTGCCTGATATTTCAGGTTTAACAATGGTAGGACTGGCAAAGGAATAGAAAATAATTAATGTCCAGTTCTAAACCTCTAAGGAATGACAGTTTCTTGCAAATATTTTTCTTGGAGAGAAAAGGAGAACTGGATGGGTGAACTATGAAGTGGTTGAAAAACTGGCTGAACTGCTGAGTGTGATCCAAAGTGCAACTGACGTCTGCTTACAATCAGCATCCTCAGAGATCCCCACTGAGTCCTTCTCAAGCAAGACTGAGAGATGGGCTGGCAGAAATCTCACCCAGATCAACAAGAGCAAATGCAGAGCTCTGCATCTGCAGGGAAATAACCAATGCAGCTCCTGCACAGGCTTTGAAGCAGTTGGGAAGGAGAGGACAAGGGGGCCTGGCAGGTGCACAATGAGCAGGAGTCAGCAGCAGGCCACGGTAGCAATGAAACTGAGCCCTCATCAGAGCAGTGCTAGCACACATATGGCCAGTTCAATTTACATATAAGGAAAAACGTCCTCACAGACAGAGCGGCTAATTTCAGGAATAGGTTCCCCAGAGATGATAAGGAACATGCCTCCTTGGAGATATTCAAAATTCACCTGGTCAAGGCCATGAGCAGGACCCATTTTTTTTTGAGAAGGACCTTGGATCCCAGGATTCTTGCTACCTAAATTAGTCTGTGTTTCGATGTCAAAGAAGAAAAGCACAGACTATGCCTTAGTGCTCCTAGAGACAAAGATTTATCTGGGTAGGGGACCTTGTTCACTGTTCCATCTCATAGATCAGGAAAATTTCTAACAAGGAAACAAATACTGAAAGAGGGGACAAGGGGGATAATGGAAGAAGGGAATCAGCTCCCTTTTGAACACATTCATAAGTAGCAATAATCTTTTTGGATTATAAAATCTGCAGCCTGGAGAATTATTATATCTACCAAACTACTGGCAGAAATGGACCTAAATTCTATGGGTTTGACATAATTTTATCTGTTTACATGAACTGAGCTGTATGATGAGCTATTTTTAACTGGTGATAATGAACTCCAACAGTTTACAGGACATATGAGAAAGATGGGTCCAACGGTGCAGAGATAAGACAGGAAATCAGAAGGTTCCTCACAAAACTACAGCATGCTAAATATTTTTCATAAATGCTTTGAAAAAGCTCAAATGGAAAATATTGCACAAATGTAATAGAATATTACTAATATTATTGTACTTAGTATAAATACTGTTAGCAATAAAAGGAGATGAAGAACACAACCCTGCTTGCTATGCCATAAAATTTATATTAAGCAGAATTACCTATGAACAGAATCTTTTAAGAGTCTCATTAAGGATCAGCTATCCTTCATGCTATAATAAATGAGTAGTAACCACAGGAAAATAATCTTCCACCTGGCAGATAAATGGACAGAATGTCACAAATGGAGAACAGACAAAGACATACCAAGGACAATTTTAAAATAAAATGTGGCTGTACCAGGAGATTGTGGTTAACCGTTATCATCAGTTCCAGAAACTATTGAGTCTTTCCAGTATCAGTCAGTTTATATGTACATAAGATTTTCATTTTACTGAAAAGCATAATGCTCTTTTAGTCTCTTATGTTCTGAAGACCGTAACAGTTTCTACCATTGTTTCCTGTGGCCACGGGCTATCACTTAGTGCCTTTTGCTAGAACACATAGATCTGCTTAGTCCTTCATTTTCAAATTCATGAGACACTGGGTAGCAGAGAATAGACAAATATGAAATGTCTGTGATAATCACATATGAATTTTAGGATGTCAGTGTTTACTCTGAGATGAAGTTTTAAGACATTGGAAAAAACTGTATTTCTGTACTTGAGCTGTTTCCAACTATTTTTTGGTGCTGCCTACCTAGGCTGTGCAACTTTCAGTCTGAATAACTGTTTCCTGCAGAAATTCTAAATAAAGAGAAACTCATCCCACACAAGCTCAAAACTCGTCAGGTGCTATTTTACATCACTGCATGAATTTCTTTGACAAGGATTAGAGATGCACGGAAACAGGTGAAAAACATGAAGTTACAAAATTTAAGGTATCATTGCTGTAACTCCTTAAATTGTAAGTAAGTAGCAGAAAAGAAGAAATAATTTGTATTGTACAACTATTCCAAAGTGACAAATTGGAGAAGTACAAGGCTCCTGGCCTTTCCTGCATCCCCTTCAAAGGATTTAGATGCTTTAAAAATGATCTTGCTTTCTGAGGTCACCTGGGTCTTTCCTGCTCCTGTCCCATCAAAAGTCAGCAGCAGATGGAGAGCCCTGAGCTTGGAGAGCAAATGAGTTTGCTACCAGCTCTGCAGTGCCTAGGAAAACTAGGTGGTAAGAAAGGAGATTTTTCAGCCTTTTACAAAGCAGAGTTCACCCTCAGTGTGAATCACTGAATATTGGATACAGTCTAGTCTATGATTAGTTATGGCTTGCTCCGGAATGAAGTTCCTAATACCCATTTTGAATATGCATCATTTCTATTAATGATTTTAGAAGGTTCTGTTTTGATTTATTCTACTGAATTTGATGTGCTAATGTTTAGCTGAAGGGTTGCCATTGCTGATTTTGGATAAAAACAGTATCCATTGTGGGGCCTGGAGGAGTATGTTTTCCTCTCCTATTTGATACCTGACATTGTTTCTGCTGAAATTTATTTGCTGAGATTTCTTCAGTAACTTATTTCTATGCCATGGTTTTGATTTTCTTTCTGTTTGTTTGTTTGCTTGGGGTTTTTTGGCTGTGTTTTGATTTGCTGCTCTCTCAGTTCTTCAAATCATGCTTCCCAAGATATGACTTTAAAGCAGGGAAAGCAGTGGTGACCACAAAAATCCTTTTAAATCCAATCTTCAGGGTATTAGAGTAATACTTGAGATTGGTAGGGAATCTATACACACTTTTGATCTCTCTGTAGATAGAAAATCCTTTACAAGATTTGCATTGGATTTGCATTTTCATTTCATGAGCATATATTTTTGTTAAATTAAGAAGGAAATTATTTAGGTGTATGCGGATATTTCCTCCTCATGTTCTTGTTTGTGCTTTGAAAAACTTCTCTAGAACATTTAGTTTGATATTAGCAAGGAAAAAGAGTTGAACTGTGTATGACCAATGGCTGGGTAGTTTATCCTCTATAGTCAGTGTTTAATAGTTTTTTAATTCAGAAAGATATTATATATTCCATGCAACTGTACATAACTTACATTAAAAAGTTAGATAATAATCAAGCAGCACATAAGATGGAAGGGATCATGACTTTGTGTGTTTTACATCTATTTGTAACTGTTCCTTGTAGACTGTGAGCTCTCAAAATAGCAGGACTGCAAGCAAAGAGGGCACTTGGAAGTGTGCTGCTTTCTGCTGTCTGTATTCTTAACCATTCAATCTTTCCAGCGTGCTTTTATTGCCTTTCAGAACACAAAATATTCTTTAGCTTCTTTGGCATGGCTGGAAAAAGAATTAAAGTGATGACGAAAAGTTGATGCCTACAGCATGGGTAAGTCTATGTATGATCTCCCACTTGAGTATACACCAAAATCCCATTCATTTTCCAGGATGGAAAATGCAAATATACACAAAAGAAGAAATTAGAAAAACATGTGACTTAGAGGTGCTCAAGAGAAGAGCTTAATTGTAAGATGGAAGTCTGAGCTTATGTCTGACACACCCTGGAACACGATGTCTCAGCACAGGGCAACTGGGACAACAAAGCCTGAAGGGAAAGGGACACAAGGAGCCAAACCTGGTTGTCTTCCTTATACTGCCTCTCATGTGGGACCGTGAAGTGAATGAATCATAGAACAGTTTGGGTTGGAAGGGACTTTTAAAGGTCATCGAGTCCTACCATCCTGAAATAAGCAGGGACATCTTCAAGTATATTGTGTTTCTCAGAGCCCTGTTCAACCTGGTCTTCAATGTTTTGAGCGATAGGGTATTCACCACCTTTCTGGGTAACCTGTTTCAGTGATTCATCATCCTCTTTGTAAAAAACTTCTTCCTTATATCAGTCTGAATCTATCTTCTTTCATTTTAAAGCCATCAGCCCTTGTCCTTTCACTTCACACCTTTGTAAAAAGTCCCTCCAGCTTTCCTGTAGGCCCCCTTTAGGTACTGGAAGGCTGCTATAAGGTCTTCCTGGAGCCTTCTCTTCTCCAGGCTGACCAAACCCAAGCATCTCAGCCTGTCTCCATAGGATAGGTGTTCCAACCCTCTGATCATCTTTGTGGTCCTCTTCTGGACTTGCTCCAACAAATCCATGTTTTCTTTGCAGTGGGAACCCCAGAGCTGTATGCAGTGGATGCCAGGTAGGGTCTTACCAGAGTGGAGAAGAGGTAGAATCACCTCCCCTCACCTGCTGGCTGTGCTTCTTCTGATGCAGCCCAGGATGCACTTGGCTTTCTGCCTTGCAAGTGCACGTTGCCTGCTCATGTCCAATCTCTCCTCCACCAGCATACCCAGTTCTTTCTTGGCAGGACTGTTCTCAATCCATTCATACCCCAGCCTGTGTTGATACTGGGAGTTGCCCCACCCCAGGTGCAGCACCTTGCACTTTGCCTTGTTGATCGTCTTGAGGATCCCACGTTGAACCTCAATGACCCCCACATAGGGTTTTGTTTCAAAGGAAGAAAAACTTATGAAAAAAAGCACTATACTCATTCACAGTTATGCTGTGTGGGCAGTTAAGGACTTAGGAGCAAACTGTTGAGTTAGGCTATATGCTAGGTGTGTCCATAGGCATCCAATTAGACTGTGCTTTGGCTTTACCGTGTAACACACAATTTCCTGCAGAGCACAACAGCACTGATTCCATAACAGATGGGTAATTCTGGTCTCATGAAATCTGCACACAAGCTCTGAAATAAAACCTGATATAACAGCTGAAATGGCCACTAAAGATTAAAATTGCATCCTGTGAAGGATCTCATTATGGAGCAGGGAGTGCCAATGATAATGTCTTTCTCTGAAGCCCTGCTGTGACCCCACCTGCAACACTTCAAAGCACCCCCAAAACAGAAAGATACTCTCAGGAGTGTAGAAAAGAGCAACAGGAAGTGTTATGAAGACAGACAGATGGATTAAAAGAGGTGATGTGGAGAGAAAGAAACTGTAAGAGGCTATGAATGTTCAAATGAGGTTAAAAGTGGGAAAAAATGGATCACCGCTAGGAGCAGCATGTTGGTTTTGAATTCGGAATTTCATGCTGAATGTTAAGAAAGAAATCCTTTGCATTCTTTCTCAGAGAGCCCTGTAGAAGCATTTCCACTCTGTTCCTGCCTTTCCTTAGAATTGCACTAATAAATATTGCAGTAATGTTTTGCATTTGTATCATAGTAAGGACCAAAAAATGTTTCCACAACAGAAGACATATTGCTCTATGCCCTTTCCCATACTAATTTCCATGAAGCAAATAGAAAGAGAAATACTAACACTACATCCTCCCTAGACAAAATCAGCCAAATTATGCTCTCGAAAATACTAGGTCAGTGAAGTGCACACAGCCAAAGGCTGCTTTGTCCCATAGTGTGAGATACAAGTAAAGCAATAGTAGTTGAACATTTATATTCCTTAATGAGGTCACATTCAATATGCTGTGAGCGTTTCTGGTCACCTTAGCATAGTAAGGTCATTGTAGAAAGAAAGTGACAGCAGTGAGCAATCAGTATTGTATAATGTAGAGACTTAAGTGTTTCAGTTTTTTGCTAAACATTTGTGAAAGTGGGGTTGTGTTAAAAGGAAAAAGGAGAATTGGAGGAGTATTGAGGTGCACAAAAAACTGCCACCTATTTATATTCAGTCAGAGATAAGATCACAGGTTTGTCACTGATACAATGTGAATACAAGTTTAAAACAATGAATTCATTATGATTTTTTATTAAAGTGTGGTTATTAAGTATGGTTGCAGTCAGTTTGAATTAGATTATTGATGATTGGAAGTGGGATATTAAAAACTACTTACATCAATCCTTTCCAAACAATTTTTTTCCACCCATGGCGCAATAGCATTTTGTTATGGGTTCTATGTGCCACTTTAAATTGAGGGAATTCTGAGGACTACAAGGGCTGAAATCCAGTTTAAATTGCAGTCCTTTGGAACACACTCTCGATTCTCAGAAAAAAAATTAAATGTTTTTGATTCTGTTGCAGCTGCCTCCCACTCTCACCCGCCCCTTTGGGCGCAGAAATCCAGAAACACAGTAGGTTTATCACAGGCACGTTCTCATGTTCTCTTCCTTTGGCTGAGGACAGAAAAAAGAGGCTGAAGCAGTAGCTTGAAATCTGCAGCTGTGCATTGCCTGTCTGCATCTGTGCTAAATCCTAGAGCAGATTTTAAACTTCTTGCTAATTGCAGATAAGTTATGTAGAAAGAGTTTAATTATTTATTATTTTACAATATAGATGTACAATATTATTTTACTATATAGATTTGGTTTTAGTATTAAATAGCTCAGTTTGCTTTCAATGGTTAGCTTTACTGAGGACTACTCTGTTGTCCCTATGGATTGTCTCCTTTTGTTCTGGCAGATATGCTTATTCCTTTCAAGATGCTATTGATTTCAGTGCAGAGTTTCACTTCCACTGCTTTAAATGCATTGTGTTCTTTAAAAGCACAGCATCCACAGCTGCTGCTGTTTCTGCAGTGGGGCAGTATCACCCATTTGTGATACGCCATCATTTGTGCCCTTGTAAATCAGATGCTCAAATATTAAAGATTTTAGAGTCTTATTTTGAAAATTAAATGTGAGCATTTTTAACCTTTTGTTTACCACGCCATTAATATGATGTGTGCTGTGGTAACTATCTATTCATGCAGTAAATGTCTGTAAGCACAAAACCCAAGTCTTTTGCTTCAAATAGATCAAACTCATCTTGTGATTGACACCAGCCACACTTTATGACAGAAGACTGATAGAAGTAAAAGTAACAGAAAGCAGATAAATACATATACATCCACACTGTTAGACATCCACAGCAAACCATTCACTTAGAAACTGAAAGCAGATAAAATATTTACTGTTTAAAGAGAAGAAAAGAAAAAGAAGTGTGGCAGAGAGAGAAACATGAAGATCAACACTATGATTCACATAAATATACCTTCTTATATGAAAATCATGAGGCTCCAATGTAGTTCAGAACAGCTGATTGCAAATTGGACTATTTGAAGATTTAACCATTGAGGTGATTTGTTTTATGCAAGCTGAATATTTATCCTAATTAAAAAAAAAAATCTATGATCTATTATTCATACTCCAAGGTGAAAATTATATTAGAACTATGGCATACATAACTTTTTTTTTCACATTATCATATTTATTTCTATATTTCCAGGGTTTTAAAAAATAAAAATAAAATCATACCAATTTTGTGTGAAACACTGGGACTAGAATAATACATGTTCCCTGAGAGAAGACACTTTTAAGAAATAGGTGTTATGATGACTATAAGATTATACAAATATTTCACAAGACAGTATCCCTATCACTAGGGCTAATATTATTCAAAATAATGAAAAGTTTATTTCTTATGGTAAAACATTCAACAGATGTATTTTTTAAATTTTTTGTTGTTCTAATTGCTATATTTATTCATTTGAATGCAATAATGCATAAAATCAGACATCTCTTTTACAAATATATGCATATTCTCCCCTTAGATTAATCAGAAATAATTTTTTCTTAAACATAAGAAGTTTATCAGTATCTTGTCTTACAATCACTTCACATGACATTGTATATTTTATACATTGCATCAATTACACAGTTTTCAGAAAAAAACTACAGATAAAAAGGCTGTGCATATAGCTAATTGCTCTTTTGAGGTAAATTAAATACTTGAAAATAGAGCTGCATGGGCTGAGACCAGGCAGCTGTCCCTAGTGAGCTGTATTAAATTTTGGAGGACTGCAATGAAAAGGAAAAATGTAAAGGGGAAAAAAGATACAAATAATAAAAGAATCCATCTTCCAGCAGAGAAAATTATGAAACAGTCATAGTTTTCAGTTATGCAAATTCCTGTTTAGCAGTTGTTTTAGTGCTCTGATTTTTGTGTTAATAAACATGAGCTTTTTTCAGATAAAATAGATTTTCTCATTTGAAGAAGGTACTTGGATTAAATAGTTGAAACCAGGGAAGATACTGGAGAATATTCAATTATCCTTTGATTCATAGATTAGTTATTCTTATTAGTCTGAAAAGAATTCAGATTATTCATTCTATTTTGTTGTGCTATATATTGTCTGCATTTGATTGCTAATACATGATGAGTGTTTTCTGTAATTAAAAATCCTAGTTGTTGTAAAGAACAATGAAATATGCATAATTTCCCTTTGTCTTCTTTTTTACTTCCTTTTTTTTTTGCTTTCTTTTCTTACCTAACTCAAAGATGTTCTTAGTTTGCAATTTAGGAGAGGTAAAATGGTCTATAAATGCATCAACAAGAAAAAACCACTAAGCTTTATATTTTATGTTCCATCTAAACCCATAAGCAATCTTTCATTAGTTAATCAGATACAACTGTCCTCCTGACACAGCTTGATCAAATGCTGGAGCATGCTGACAGCTTGAATCAGCTTGAACCACCTGATTCTATAATTGGACAAACTAATGTTAATATGCCTACTTCTTCAGAGAGATAGTTAGTCTGGAGAATGAAGTCCAGGTTGGCCTCTAACCCAGAAGGGTGCTGGAATCTATCTCTGCCATCATCACACTGTATTTGTACGTTCATGATCCCCCATGCTAAGTTCATCCTTAGCAGACACTCAAAATCAGATTGCTAGAGATCATCTTGGCATAGAGATAAACACTAGATTGACAGCAAGTTATTTTGTCAGCACTTGTAATGGCCCTGGTGCAGAAGACCTGGAAGCTTGCCCCTTCCTGCCCTTGTCTGCAGGGCTACAGAGGCCACAGAGCAGCATCCCCAGTGTGGTGGCATCCACTGGAGGGATAGAGGCGAGGACAGTCTGATGCTACGGCAGCCCTCCAACTTATTTCCTCTTCCCCGAGACCAACCTCAATCAGAGATCTCCTGCAGACAACTACTGTATGCAGTGAGAATGATTTCTTTGGTCCCCATCCTTACAGAGCTTCCTAACAATTGTCTTTTGCCAGGGCTATAGACTGAAGTTTTTTTTTTTGATGTTGGTATTTTTATACAGGGTCCATGCATGAGGTACTGTCAGTTTTCATCTTTAGTTGAAAGTATTCAATGCAAGCAAGAATGCTTTAAATTTGCAATAAAGATCCTGAAACATGTAATGACTATTCTGGGGGCCAAAACTACTTGTGATCATGAGTGTATCAAGTAATCACAGTCTTGATGGAAACTTATATTGACAACTAAAATGTATTAGAGACAGAAGTGGACAGAATAGATAAGACCTAAATTGAACGTGTCCAGTATGAAATCTCCAGCAGCGACCTGACATTAAATGTGAATGCTTCAGGCTCCATATCCCAAATGTTTTCTAACTGCACTGTCAACTTGACAGTAATTTGGGCTTATTTTCACAGTGTGAAAATCAAAATGTATATGACATGATGTGAAAGTATGGCATGAAAGCATGTGAGGTTGCCTCAGGATTAAATGCTTGATGGGTGGTGCTGGAGTGTTAACTAGAGCAGCAGAAGGAAAACCTGATGTAGTTTCTTCACTAGAATCAATATTACCTTTTGGGAAGGGTCCCATAGTCCTTGTAATCACACCAATAACATTTGGAGAGAATTCCATAGGTTATGGTAGTGAAGAACCTGCGAGCTAATGAGTAATAGCAACACACAAGACTGGGACCTGGGAATGAGCTGCAGAACTAATGGCAGCTTGGCTTTGTGGCGCCCAGATAAAAACTAGGACTTGCCAGATACAGCTTAGGGCTTCTCCTTTGGTGTACAGTAAACTCAGTGTTCCCACTCTAGTTATGAGGGTGTGGCATTATGAGGCAGTTACTACTTTGGGTGTGGTTTACTCCCCAACTATAGATACCTGGAAGATGTCTGTCTGTAGCTGAATAGTTTCCTCTTCATAGCCTGTAGGGAGATGTAAGCATTTAGGGAGTGATTAACTTTATCCTATAAATGAGAGAGACAGAGCTGCCTGCTGAAAGGGGGCACTGCATTGGTTGACTCAGCAACCTCACACTGGCATCCATGGGAGGAGCTGCCGGCTGGGTAGGCTGGACTGCTACATCCGTTTTTACTAACTCTATTTTAAAAC
This sequence comes from Manacus vitellinus, assembly GCF_001715985.3. Classification (NCBI taxonomy): domain Eukaryota; kingdom Metazoa; phylum Chordata; class Aves; order Passeriformes; family Pipridae; genus Manacus; species Manacus vitellinus. The sequence goes on along the minus strand of NW_021939396.1, from coordinate 49,935,331 downwards.
TAACTAAATAAATAAGTGTTTTCAAGCAGAAGAATGTGTGACTGCTTTAACTGGCATAACGTTTTCTCTCACTGAATAGCAATTGTTGAGAAAGGGACAAAGAAAGAAAGTCAAAAAGTATAATCTTTTTCGTTTAGAAAAGCATCACAATTACAGATGCATACAGAATGCAACAACATATTTTGTGTTGGCTACTCACTGTCTCAAAGCAGTTTAAACAGCCAAAGGAAATGACAGAACCAGGAAGATTTCCAATATGTGTTAATATTCTTGCTGCAGGCAAAGAGATGTAGCAAATTTGGTTTAGACAGTTTTGAAGGGAATCCTTCTGTAGAAGTCTAGGCATACCATATTTTATTTTATTTCGCAATAGTGTGCATACAGCATGCAAAAAAAAAAAAAAGAAGGCAAGACTTCAAACATAATTGCATATAATTTTAATTTAAAACTATAATGATCTTTCTCTTCCATAACTTTATTTCCACACAGTTTCTTGGTAGAGGAAAGAATTGGCAAAAGAGAGTTACTGAGGAGATGCACACTAAATGAGATGATTTCGTCTTTTGGGACGGGTTTAGAGACATCAGCTGAGCTTCCATTTTAATATCCAAACATGAGGAAAAAACTGTTCCCTGATTGCTGTCATTCCACACTCCACTTGCAATATGAGGATATCAACAAGAAGCCCCAAACCTCCCGACCCAAGGGAAAATAAAGCAACTGCTTGTATTGATCAAATTTTGATATGGGGAAAATATTAAACCAAATCTATTCCTCATGCATAAATGTTTCACAAATGCCAGTATACCTATTCCTTAAATAATCTTACAGGACCAAGAATATTTGACACTTTTTCAAAGTTACTTTTTCAAAGTTAATTTTCCTTTATTATTTCTAAGAAACAACCCTTGAAAAACTGAAACGGCACATTACAACAAACATGGAAAAGTAACAAAAAAGTCCGTGACAAAACCAAGTTTTGAATTCAGAATTATCCCAAATCCCATATAAATATTATTTTGTTTCTGAGACCTCTTTTTTTCCCCCTTTCTAGTTTAACTTTTAAGACTCTTTTAACTCTTGCAAACTGTCAAATAGGAAAGAATGACATGGATGCATTACCTTTAAGTTAACCACACACACTTCAAACATCTGTCTTGGTAAAGTAGCCAAGGGTCCTTTGGTCCCCTTGAAGCTCTCATAAGACAGCTGCATAACTCCTCCATGCAAGCAGAAGGCTGCATTGGAGCAGAGGTGGACTCCCATCCTGAATTACACATTTCCCTTCAACTGGATCTGAGTGCCTGCAGAGCCCTTCATAGCTACAGAAGTGAGTTACAGGCTGCTCATATTTGTCTGGTTTCCCTTCCTTTTCCACAGACATGCCTCGTTTTTGCAAAGTGTTTCATATAGTCATCACATTTGTAATGATTCCCTTTGATTTCTCTTCTGCCAAGACACTGGGATGAGTTTTCCAGCACTAGTGTAGGAAGAGAAAAGCAGAGCCCCGAGGAATTCTGCAGAAGTCTCCCCTGAGAAAACACACAAACACTTTCATGGTCAGGAGACAGTCATGCATTTATGTACGAGCGCATTTCCACCATCTTGCGGTGCATGTTCAGTTACAGTTATTGTAAAGGTCAATAAGTTATCAAAACAAAGGACATAAGGTTACCCTGCCCCTCAACCTCATCACCTTACTAGAAGTGATCATAGAAAAGAATGTCAGCATCCTGCTTTCTCAACCTCCTGTTTGGGAGGACTGAAGGCTCGTGCATTTTATTCTTATGCTTAGATAGGCACAAGAAGGTACTTCCTCTCACATCCCACTTTGTGATTTATTTTTGTTAGCCTACCTAAGACAGTTCTTTGCCTACCACCATTTTTGCAACTCTGTGGAGCCACAATCTCCTCTCTATTTTCTTGTTCCAAATGGGGCAAATTCTGAGACACATCCATGGATCACCCTTTCCAACTTGCTTATTTGGTGTTCTCTTGCAAATCTTTCCTGTAGAGACAATAGAGGGGAAAGGATAGATCTCTTCCAGATTTGACTAAGATCTTGTTTATAAAACCTAAGAAAGACCATTTAGAAACAAATTGTCTCCAAAACCTAGTAAATATTTTGCAAAAACTAGGTCACTGAAAACACACTGTCCTTTAAAAAGTTGCAATAATACCAGGGACTTAATTGGATAACCTAAAGCATGAAAATGAGGAATGTGCAGCACTGGACTTGCTCCCATTGCCAGAATTTCCTCTGGGCTCCTGAACCATGAGTGTCACCTCAGGTAAAGACTCCTCAAGATGCCTTTGTTTCTAAACTCTGCTAATGATGGATTTCACAGCTGGTCAGTTTCTTTAGCAGGTTGCTGATATCTCAATTAGCAAATCCTAACTGTGAATAACAACATCTAGATGTGGGATTTAAGCTTCTTAAACCATGCTTCTGTTGTTTCTACAGCTTCCTGCATTTTACAGCTTCCAAGTCTCAGAACCATCACTTCATCCTGCATTGCACACAAGCATCAAAAGTTAGTTTTAGCTGAATCAAAAAAAGAAGCTGTGAATAGGGAAAGAGTGTATTATCATCTCAGCTGGATCGATTTTACAGCCCCTTTAGTGTTCTGTCACTTAGTGCAGGTTCAGTACTGAAGAACCCAATATGAGGTAAGTGCGAGTCTTTTAATTGGGTGGGGATGTTCAATCCAGCACTTGCGTAATACTGGAAGCTGTTTGATCACAAGCAGAAGGTTTGCCACTTGAGACAAAGTGACAGCTCTCCATGCCCCTCTTTTTGTTGGATTAGGCCCTCATTACGTTTTAAATACTACTCTTCCCCAAAATATGGGAGCATAGGCAACCACCTAAAGATATGCTGCTGCTGCTCACATGGTAGTCACAGGTTGAAAATGTATCCTTTCATCACAGGAACAACTTCAAGATGACCACACAGCTCTTCTTTTGACACTTGGCACTTCTTTATAGAGACACCTGCTTTGTCTTCAATCTTCAGTAGAAAACTGAAGAGTGTTGTAGGTTAGAAGTATACAGTGCAGTAGTTCCTCACAAAGGGCAAAGTGGTAAAGTAGTGGTGGTCATGAAATATGCATGTGAACAATGTGCTGAGTGGAAATGTAAGGTATTAATGTCCCTATTTCATTTAGGCTATTGTAAATCCATAAAGAATTCTTCAGAATTATCTGGACTTGTAATGTGAGACAGCAGAATAAAGTATCCTTAAATCCTAGGAATATAAATGATGTCAGAGTGGAGTCTATTATTTCAGCATAAATATTGACACGTTTGATTTTTCCCCCTTTACTACTACCTAGTAGAAAAGCTAAAGAGAAATTGCCAAGTATAGTTTCTTACTCTACATAAAATACTTTTTATTTTAGTCTAGGCTATCTGATTTGCCCACTGTGTTGTTCAGGACACCATATCTAATCATACTTACATTCTCACAGCACAGCAAGAAAGGAGAAACGCTTTAAAAATCAAAGGCATGGTCAGTACAGACTCTAAGGAGAGGCTAAATTAAAATTTAAACAATATCAAGAAGCACAGTAATCCTCAGAACTGCAGGATGATTGTGGAGTAGAAAGTCTTAAAATAGTTCTGACACTGATTTCAGAAGTAATTTCTGCATGGTGTTGAATTAGAACTAGGCTAGTATTTTAGATGTGTTGCTCTGTGTCTCTCAGTTGGCTCCCTCCCTTGCATGGCACCACACCCGCAAAAATTTTCCCTCCCTACCAGATCCCTCCATCCTTTGCAAGCAGACCTCCTTCTGGCCCTGTTCACTGCCAAAGGATTGCAAGGAAGTGACAGGATGACTCTGGCCTCACACCATGTTTCAGATCAGCCTCCTCTCATCATGGAATCATAGTGAAGTTTTGAGCTGGCTTTGCCATTTTAACATTTCCCAGAGATCTCCAACATCACTGGTGGTGAATCACACTTTTAGCCAGCATTAGAGAACACTGTTCTTAGAAACATTCCTCTGTGTGGATAATTTCTGGTTGTAAGGATAGGATACTTAGCCTTGCTTAGAACTTCTAACAGTGAATATAATTTTGGCTTAATGAACTGTGAACAACTTTGCAAATTTTTTAATCCTGTGGAAAGACTGCTTGGCTATTTAAGGGTTTGACCACAGGAACTGCAAAAAAAATCGAGTCCCAAAATGTCCATCCTGGGAGATGTGGAACTGATTGAAGGAAAACACTTTCTTGAAATTGGCCTCCTTTATGGGTCTGCCCTTTCCCTTCTGGCTGGCAGACACAGTGATCACAGAGAATGACCAGCATTACTAAGGAGGTGGGAAAATTATAATAAAGATACAGATCTCCTCAGATAGTTCCATCAGCAGCAACATCCAAATAATTCACAAGCTTGTATTGCTATACATTTCTCTTTCATCTTGGTGCTAATGTAGTTAACATTAATTATAATGCTTTGTTACACTACAATGACAATTAGCTATCCTTTTTTGAGTTTGGGAAATCACAAGGAATTTAGCATGCTGTTGAAGATCCCCTGTCAGTCTACATGCACCTCCATACACTCTGACCTCACTGGTTCATTTTTGGGAGAGGATTAATCGCTAGTTCTTTTAATTCAGCACCCAGTTGGATAACATGAAATGATTCAAGGGGGTGAAAAAAAGTAATTATTGTGCAAATTCTTCACCATCATTTGTTTGGGCTCTATCACAACATGATACCTGTGTGAGCTTTTTACTGTGAATAAATTACTATCTCCTCAGCCCAGAAAGAGCTGAGGTAGAAAGGATCTAACTCACCAGGACTGGCACAGCACTATCAAGTACACCTTTCAGAAGGATATTATTACTTCTGTAAGTCAGTAATAGTTTTGGTTCAGATGATAAAATCTTTGTCTACACGGTAATTTGTTTTTTTTGAAGGTGATGTCCTTAATTAACATACTTCAGTTCAATTAATATTTATAACATTTTGCCCAAGAATTTTTTTCCTGCATTCCATTTAATTCCACTTATTCAAACTCTGAAATCACATTGCTTTAGAGACACAGTGCACAATGTTTGCACTGTCTCAACTAAATGCTTTGGTTTTGTTTGGTAGTACCTTAGTAAAATAAGCACTTTCTATTCATTACCTAAATCAGTGACTGGAACATTTTGGTGCTTTGCTGCTGTTTGGTTATATGTACTGTCATACAGATAAACGTATCTGGTAGACTTAACAGAAGTTAATCTTTAATAAATGACTGTCTTATAGGAACTTCATCTTAACTGTGAAATTAATAATAAATGTTTTCAAATAGACTCTTTCCAGCATAAGGTATCTTGAATCATTTATAAGTTGGGTCCCTTCAGTAAGTCTTTTCATGTTTAATGCATTAAGTTGGAGTATTTGTTGCATTTCTGAAAACAACAAAGAATGAGGTTCAAGAGAAAAATCACCAAGGGTTTCAATGAAAGGAAGACCACGTATTTTAGGTCATACACAATTAAACGGGGGTAGAATGTGCATTTAGGTAGAACCTTAAATAAAACCCTATGCATCCCATCCTCAAGCAAAGGCTTAGGCTTTGCATTCACATCTGAAACATCACTTCTCCAGCATTCTCTCATTATGCAGAGCAAACTTTTGAAGAAGCTCTTAAAAAGTTGTGATGGGCTCTTTGCCCTAGCACAGACAGCAAATAACTAATCCTACCTACCTGCTGCCTGTCTCCTCCCCTCCACTTCGAGGAGGCTCCACAGGCACACCTTCTGGAATGTCTCTGGACTTCTCTGGTGAGCCCTTCCGCCAGGACTGTTCAAGTAGGTTGAAAAAGGGTTGTTTAATTCACCTCTTTATAAACTGCATTAAGTCTGTGGGCAATCTGGCTCCTAATGATCATTAAATCACAGAATCATAGAATGGTTCCACTGTGATACCAGGCCCTGATATAATTTTATCTTATACGAGGCAGCAGAATGTAGCTGTGGATGAACAAGCTCTTTGCCTCCCCACCAATGAACCATGCAGAAACTGTGGTAAAGTAGCAGCTCCGTTTTTCCATTGTCATTCCTGAACTTGAAATATTTCTTCAATATAGCACAGAAGATCCCAGGATCACAGCAGAGTCAAGAATTACGTCTGTAAATCAGAGGAGATGCTTGCCAGCTGGACAGATAAGGGAGGGTGGATGCTGACAGTGATTGAGATTTCAGACTTGCACAGTATTTGATATCGTCGGCCTTGCAAAGCTCTCTAGTCACTGTACTGGCACATTCCTATCTGGATAATCTTCCTATGCACAGAGACACAAGTGCTGATTTAGACATTGCGTATTCTGCCAAGCATTGAGACAGCTGGAAGTTCAGTGTCCCAAAGTGCAGCACCCTGGGGTCCTCCAGGCTGAACCAGATCTTTCTGTTTTCTGCATATATACACAAAATGGCACATGATGTATCAAATCTTCTCTAGGCACCGTAGTTGAAATTTGTAAGAGTCTTAAAATGAATAATTTTTTTCTCAACAGCCTGACTAAAACACAGTGATCTTCAGTAAAGATTTAGAGGTATAGAATTCCTTCATTGATTTGATAATTTCATTATGCTTGGTTAATAAATCATTGTATCCAAGCGCTAATATTAGTTTGCAAGAGATGCCTTTCATTGGTTATGTGACTCTCGTGCAATAGTGTTTTAATTAAACACTCTGGATGTATGCTATAAAAATAGATTATAGACATCTCTCAAATTCACACAGAGTCATTTGAACTTTTGCTTCAAATTTCAATTGTTTCCAAACTCTCGAGATCTTTACTATATCTGATCAGCTGCAGTTGTGATACTGTAGGTTTTTCTGCCACTGTTTAAATAAACAATGATACAAAACATATGTCTTGGAGGACAATCTAATTTCAGATTCGTAATAGCTGTATATTCATAGACAGTAGAATTAATACTATTTTCACTTCTATTATACAGAAAGAAAATTATTTAAACTGAGAGTTTGAGAAGAAAATGAGTACAGGATTATATGTGTTACCCTCTGTAACAGAATCTGATGTAATCTTTATGGCTCCTCAACAGTTCAATAGGAGGAATATGCAGAGGAAAAAAAGTGGTTCTGCCCTCTAGTCTTCCCACTGCACCCTTTAAGTATAAAATTCTCTCCAAATGTAAAAATTAACTTTTCCTTTCTAACTTCTTCAGCCATTAGACCCCATGAAATGTTACTGTTTTGGTTTTTCTCTTGTTGAGAACATTGGTAGGCCAGGGCAGCAACAAAGGAAAATCGGAAACAATTTTTAGTCCTACTGCTTGCTCAGAGTTGGTCCAAATTGATGCAAATGACTCTGCAGTTTGCAGCAATGTTCTAATACAAACCGCTGCTTTAAGTCATTGCTTAATTAATACTCACTTTACTTATCCTGCAAGGTGGCACTTGTTTTCTGGCGGCTGTGTTAAACCAAGATCCAAAGTTTTCACAGTTTTAGAGGAAGTAGCCTCCCCCCAGCCCTTCTGCCTCCTCCTCATCTGTCTCCCTTCCCCCTTGCCCCCCACCCCGCCCCCTGCGATATATAAGCACTCAAGCTTTAACCAATACTCAACACGTACAAACATTTTTTTCCTGACAGAAAATGCAGCCATTCTTCACTTATTTCAGTTGCTGGAGATGGGAGAGGTAAGAGTCACATTGTTATTTTCTCTAAGGAGCATCCTATAGATTTAAACACATTTATTTGTGAACATAGACTAATTTCAAAATCCCTGTTCTCCAACATGCTTTACAAAGAATATAGTCTAACAACTGGAGATAACATTAGTAAAGTGCAGCAAAGCCTATTACATATAAAGTGAGAAGTCAATACCATCTTCATAGTCATGAAGGAAAGAAACTATCTTGTGTGAAAACTCAGCTTTGATTTTCCCCAGGGCTATGAGAAATGAACCATCAAGGATTTAGCCATGCCAGATTAAGATTTTATTGCTCCTAAGCACCAGCCCAGCCTGACTGGCCATATGCCAGGGAATGCAGTTTCTTGGGAAAGAGAGAAATAGCATTTTTTTGGGATGGGAAAACTGCCTACCTCAGTTGCAGTCTGGCAACCTTGTTGAATCCCACCCTATCAGCAGTTTAAGGCATCATGGTGGCATACAAAACAAATACTCTATTTTGATGCTCCTCCATGAGCAGTAGTAATTTCCAGGCAAAAGCAAAATTTCCCACATGCTACTTCTTGTCAATGAGAAAGTAGAGAGGAAAAGGAAATGTGCTTCCAACTGATTTCCTAAGTCACCATCACCTCAGGTGTGAAAGACTATGCAGGCTTACTCTGGGCTAATAGTGCAAACCATGTTTAGATGAGGACTGGCATTTTAGCTATCACATCCTGCTTAACCAGACTGATGGTGGGGGTTTTTTCCACTTAGTGTAGCAGAGCCTGGCAGCAACTTGATCACAAAATAACTTTTTTCCTTGTGCTGCCATCAAGCAGCAACATTACACAGTAGAGAATGTCTCCTACAAGAACCTATAGTGCTTTGGGTTATGTTCTTAAAGATGAAAGTAATGAAGGTAGTGGTTGGGGGGAAAAAAAAAGGAAAGCAATATTACCATCTAGAAGCTTGAAAGAGGGGCAGAAGAAGGATACAAAGTCAGGAATGAAGATTACATTTGCTATTGTATACTAATAAACTTCAAAAACAATTCAGAAAAGCTGAAGAGGAATAATTCAAAGAAAACAATCAGTAAGGAATTTACACTGAAATAAACAAACAAAATAACTAGACAAAGCTGGCAAGACAAGTTGTTGAATTGCCATCCTGGGACATATCAGTCTATGTGAGATGGCTAAAAATAACTAACTCAACCCAGGCAGATGCAAAGGGATGGAAATGACAAGTTTCGTCAATTCAGTCTGCAATGTCACTCCCATACATTCTGTCATTTTGGTTTCCTGGAGTGCAAGTCACATTTTATCTCACAGATGACAATCAGATTATTTCCTATCACAAAACCAACACTATCTGATTCATATAAACAACACCTATCTTAACTGCCATCTAGCATTATTTTTTTTCATTACAAGAAACTCTATTTCGGCTGTTTGCAGTTTGTTGGTAAGCCTCCCTTGGTCCTGGGCTGGGTCAAAGTTCTGAGATCACCAGCGCGGCAGTACACAACTTGTTACACCTGAAAGTTAAGCCAATGTCTACCAGGCACAACATGCTAATCTCACTCTTAGTACTCCATTTGGAGCTTGGTGTCCTGCTCCAAGCTCCCCAGTGTAAGGCAAACATGAAGGTACTGGAAAGAGTCGGGCAAAGGGCTAGAAAAATTATTAAAGCCCAGAAGCATCCCTCATACACAGAGGCCAAAGGAACTGGAACTGTTCAACCTGGAGGGTGAGGAGGAGACTCAGGGGGATCTTATCCATGTGTATCAACACCTGAGGTGGGGAGTGGAGAAGATGAAGCCAGCTTTTTCTCAGTGGTGTTCAGTGTCAGGACAAGAGACAGTGGACACAAAATGAAATACATAAATTCCATGTAAATATGGCATAAGATTTTTTTTTTTTTTTTATTGTTGTGAGGATTGCCCAGAGAGGCTGTGGAGTCTCCATCCTTGGAGATGTTCAAAACCCAGTGTATATGATCCTGAACCATCTGTTCTCACTGACCATTCTCTGAGCAGGGCAGTAGTACTAGATCATAACCTTTCAACTTCACCTATCCTGTGATTGGTATATTCTGTAAATGCAAGGGAAAAAAAAGTCTGTCTTAAAATGATGCCATGTAATTAAAATGGTACATCATTTCACTATCCGCAGTTCCAGAATATGTTTTTCGCTGGACACTTTATCATAGCACTGTTAGAACACTGGTTTTTTTGCATGTTGTAGCACCATTAAACTAATAACCCACATCTGTAGATTCTTCTATTTTACTACTTCCTAGTGTACAACAAGTACCAGGGTACTTCATGAAAAGCAATATGTGTTGCTCGATTTTCCATTACTGATAACATTTTAAATATATATAAGCTTCAAAGCATAGTCACATTCAGGCTCTTTGACATGACAAATATTAACTGAAGACTGAGTAAAAAAAGACTTTCTGTTAGTCTCTAAACTTGAGTAGTAGTGAGATGTTTTCCCTTCACTTGAGAGTAAAATCCTGCCTGGGATGAAGGGGAAATTTGTTATTGCATTCAGTAGGGCTGGAACCTTGCAAATAATCAGTTCTGATATACACTTTTAAAGTAATGGGCAAATGGTCCACATCAGTCTATATAAATTCTGTGGAATGCTTTCACAGATTTCTCCAGCTGACAAAGAGCTAAGAATAATTAAATTTACTTTAGCTAAAACTTGTACTGTTAAGCCCCTAAAAATGCTCTAGGATTCCCTACAATTAAGATTCCAGCAGAGCCTCAACCAAAAATGTATGCAATGGAGATCCTAACCATCCTTTCTTCCTGCTCCCAGTTAGTTCTAGCTGATGACACTAATTACACATGAAATTTCTGAGACTGGTACAAACTGAAACTGCCTCTCCCAATGTTCCTTCCTCCCCATCCAGAGTGATGGAGCAAGGTTTTGGGGTTTCCTGGTGGATGACTAGTTGCAAGAAAAGCATGAAGAAGGCACAGCAGGAGCTTTGGCTCTAGAATTCCATCAACAGCCTACCAACTCTTCAGCATGTTCTGCTGTCCTGTGGGCACCACCAGAAACAAGTTGTTTGGCACAGGGTGTGATAGAGTTTTCACTCAGCTGAGCCCAATTGATTTTTAAAGAGTTTGGATGACTTGTAAGAGCATTGCAGGCAAACATCTGGCAGCTCAGGACCGGGGTGAAGAGATGCAAGGCAGAAACATTATGGTGAGGTGGATAAGCAGAAGGCTTAAGCAAATGAAATTAAAATCCTTTTAAGTTTGGATTAAAATAAATCTATTTTCAGGTTACCTTGGCAGTTTTATATCAGATCCCTTATCTGAAGCAAAGCAGAGAACAGAGTAATGCTGGTACAACTGGAGGCACAATTGTATACAGTGACTTTCTTCAGCATGTACTGTAATGACACTTTAAATCCAGCTTGTTACAAGATGTACTCTTTGATTGTATCCAGTCTGTCATTGGCTTCCAAAATATGTAAACTTTCTGAGAACACACTGAAGTACAATGACATTATAAATATATATATATATATTTATATATATATAAATGAGCCAAAAATGTCAGAAAATTGATATCTCAGATGGCACAAATTTTAATCCTGTTTAAAGTGTTTCAAACAGTGAATTGTATCATCTTTTATTGTAGCTAATAACCATTCATTATAATGAAAACTCCAAAAGTTTCTGACATCATCTCATGATATTCCCTTATGCCAGTAGGGCAAACTTTCCAGTTTTTGTATGGAAGAGAAATCCATGTGGAAGTCTGGATTTAAAGTAGTTATGATCACTGTCACAAGGGATAGAATATATATGAAGTAAAGGTACTACCCATCCTAGGTTTAGTAATTTTTAATTTATTTTTAATTTTTAATTATTAATCGTGAATTATGAGAAAGACCGAATAACCTGCAGTTGTTTCTATGCAGGAGAAACAAACAAAAAAAATCCCAAACAACAAAAGCCAGTGATCATATTCATAGGCACAGAAGTATTCTGTGAAGTGATAACCTTACAGTACAGGATAAGTAGTAATGGGGAGAAACAGCAGGAAGAAAGATTCTGTTTAGATAATAGGAAAAAATTATGTTCTTTTGCAGGTCTGTTTCCAGAGTAATAGAGATTTAAGGATTTTCATAATCTGGCTTTTATATTTACAATTGAATTCTGAGTTTTGCCAAATAATTTTGATCTATAGCTCCCAAGATCCAAAGAAACCCAAGTCACATTTACAGGAATTGCAGCCATAGCCTGGGTAACAGAGGAGCTCCTGCCATTGCCTGGTGAGTCATAAAAAATAACCAACACACATGTGCCCAAACTCTCTTTCATCTGAACTAAATGTGTGTTTGTATGGAGATATCATATCCAGATATTATACCCAGATGTGTAAGGTAATAATGTTCTACATTAATGACAAGTACTAATTTTTATACGTATGCATGTGTGTGCACATCTGCAGAGGTGAAGCTGGAAACAAGCAGCAGATATTTAAAGGTAAATTTGCACTATCTGTGTCTGGTTTTACTATAAAAATAAATTATCAATGTTGCTGAATTTCAGTTGAAGTCCCAATAAAAAGTACATCCATAACAACAGATTTTTTCATGTAGAAATCTTTTTAGAAGCTGAAATTCCATTTTTTCTTGTTGTTAATTTGTTTGGAGGAGGGGATGAAGATTTTCAGATGTAATTATTTAATTGCAGACTTGCAGTTACCCTGCTAAAGACAACACATAATTAAGAAAGCAGAATATTGGTAAACAATGGCTTTCTTTCAGTTGTAAAAAAGGGAAGAGTTATTTTTAGTAAAAATTTTCAGTTGCTTCCAATGGTTTTATTGAATATATGCAGTTTAAAAACTCTAATTTTAAAAACTGCTTATGTTTTTATAAGTTACAGTAAACACAAAGAATATTCTGGCATTAGTCACACACCAGACCTATGCAATGGGGTTGCTGATGTAAATACTTCGGAAATAGTACGGTAGCGAGTCCAAAATATGAAGACAAGGAGGTTAAAACCTTCTCAGCAAATTGGACATATTTTGGCTACAGTCCTCAGTTACCATCAGTAAGAGGCGAAGAGAAAACACTGCCCAGGGACTAAAGAGAGTTTAGCTCAAGAGGATGCTCTCTAGTCCAGGACAGCGCTGCCAAGAGGCAGCATGGCAGGAAGGCGTCTCATTCTGCCACGCACAGCAGTGTCCTGAGTGCGTCTTGGCAGGCTGGAGCTGCAGAGGTACAAGCTCTGCAGTAGGTGCACAGAGCTACAGTCAATGCAAACAGAAATTAAAGTTGTGGTTATCATATAGATATGCTCACAAAAACTTGAGTTACAAAATCTATGCTCATTAGAGGGGTTGTCATCAGAAGCTTTTCCTTTAGTCACAGGAAATACCTGTTGCTGCTCCCACAGCTGCGGGGGGAGAAGCAGGATCCGTGAGGAGTGATGAAGGTTTTGTGCTGATGGCCACAGTGCTCACACTGAACCAAAGATGTATGTTACCTGGGCAGCAATGCCGGAGAAATGTTTTTTTCCCTGTTACCATGGTGATGGTTAGACCAGACCGCTAATGAGATCTCTGATGGGCCTGGCGACATAATAGCATATGTGGCAGGCTGGATGTGGGACAGCAGTCCTGTATATCAGGCATCTACTTACCAGAACTCTTCTAGCTGACATGTGATAAAGGTGGTAAAAGGACTATCTAAGCTGTGTTCTTTTACTTCGAGACTGACTTTGGTTCAAAACTGGATATTTCTCATCCTTTTTGAGCTAATACCTGACACTAACGCCATCTGTAGTATTATTATACCCTCCTATCTACTATTTCAAATTTTATATTAGTCTGCTTATTATAAAGATCCAGGAAAAATCACTATGATAGAAACATCCTACATTAGGTCTGAAAAGAAAACATTAAATCTTTCTTAAGGTGTAAATTCTTTTAGCGATCACATCATTTCAACGCTTTAGCTTCTAGCTGGAGCACTTCTAGCTTCCAGCATTTTTAATATGGTTTCCTGGAAAATCAGAGGAGATAAGCACATGTGTCTGAAACCAAATCATTTCATCTGTAGTGGAATAAATACAGAGAAAGACTTATGTGCTTATTTCATTAGTATATACTGTTGCAAAATAATTAGTATAATACATATGAAAGTATTTTGCATATTTTTTTTTGTGCTGTAAGTCCAGATTTACTTTTTTCTTTTGAAGTAGAAGAGCATGGGAACAATATTCTACTTCGAATTTTATAGGTAATATGATATTCAACAGCCTTCTGAACACAAAATCCTATGTGGGTGGACACAGAGATATGAAGCTGGGATTTCAGGCAACATAGGGGGGCAGAGGTTTTGAAAGCAATAGAGCTGAAGCAGAGAGAGCAATGAAAGCAGGAAAAAAAATCACAGCAATTTCTACTGTTGCAGATGATAGGCACTTAAGGACTTCAGTTTGAGAACTCTCTCTGCTGCATATGATCCTATAATCAGACCCACTATAGACTAAGGAATGCTTTGCCAATAGCAGCCATATTTCTCCAAGCAATTTTACACAGGCTGCTTATAATTCACATTTTAAATCTAACAATGACCTATTTTGAATTATTCAGTTTGGGTAATTACTCTGCAAAATGTTAAGGCATAATGCTTTGGTTCATTATTTACACCAAATGCCACTGGACATACCCCAAGAATTATCTGAGCCCAGTTCCACTAGATAAATGTAAAATATCTGTGATAACAGTTACTCAATCAGCTACTCAAGTCATTGTTCTCTTGGGAAAAACAAAAAGACAGGACAGGGAACACATTAATGAAATCTAATCCTGCAGTAATAATAGGTTACCTCAACCACCTGCCTGCTATTAAGTACATATCCTAAATCAATTATATAGCTCATTACACAATCACTGTTCAAGCCATATAGTTAAATGCATCTAAACACTCAGATAAAAAAGAATGCATCTAAACTAGAGATGTGCACTAGAACTTAAGAAAAGGCTAATTAAGAAAATAATCTGTTCAGTAATGAGATATAAACCTCTTATTCCTTTTTTTCCCCCCTTCACTTAAAAGCAAAGTCATCCATAACTCTTAAAAAAGGCTATAAAAAGGTACTATGGAAAGCAGTTTCTACAGTGAATGATTCTTAGACTCAGGTGTCTGGAATACAAAGATTAGATCACTGTCTCTGTTGAAAGGGTGCTCTCCGGAGGAGAGATTCTACATGTATTAGGTTATTAAAAAAAAACCAAACCCCCCACAAAATACTGGAGAAATAGTTCTCTGTGGGCTGGTTTGTTTTTTTTTCTCCTATGAATCATATTAAAAAAAAAATCTGTCCAATTATACTGAATTATTTGATTCTATGTGTTCATTTACTGTAGAAATTTTTCACTAGGTGTGAGAATAAGAATAAACTTGGTTTCATAACCATCTCATTCCCTTTAGATGAATTTAAATAGAAATTTGAAATACTGGAGGCAGGCTAATCACAGCTAATTTTCCGAAGAAATACTCCAGGGATTATACTTCATTATTATTACTAGCTGTTATGTGCAGTATAATATCATCTAGAAGCTTTACTTATGGACATGAACCTCGCCCATTGCTATACATGTTAACTCTGCACCACACTAATAGCTGGAGGCAGGTAAGAAGTAGGAATGTTTGTGTTGATTTCAACAAGTGCTGAATTCTGCATTTCTAACATCAGCACTATAGCTGTTTCAGTTCTCTTTAATAATGCTGCAGTTAAAAATAAATAACAGAAAATGTTAGCCTTTCTCCATTCTTAGTCTGGGGAATACACACTGACTGTTTTATGTTGTAGAAAATGTGTTTGCAAAGCTAAGATCCACCTTGCTGCATTTCACAGAGAATTTTTGTCAAGTTCTATAAATCAAACTATACAAGCACCAATTCAGTGCTCTACACTCAGCAATTGTTTATGCTAGCTGTTACCTTATGTCTGAATTTTTGGTCCAGCTTTTCTTCTTTACCTCTTTCAAATTACAAAATTTCTTCCCAACATTTTTCCCTCAAAGCATTTGGTAAATATGCACATCAGAATTGTACAGGGAAATCCTACTAATGCTCTGACTGTGGCCATCTCCAAAAACAACATTATCTCCCTCCTTCTACTCATTAGTCCCTTGCCTATTCATCCGGGAGCTGTATTCAACCCTTCTGTCACATCCTCTGTCAGTAACTGGGCTGCTTTCTCCCTTGGACTCGGATAATTTACAAGTCATTCCTTTCCTTACAAGTGTATCATCTTCACTTCTACAGGTACCTGCTTCTCTCAGATATAGATTTTCACATTTCTCTGTGTTTAAAACCTCCATTTTTTTTGAATGGAGTCTGTCTCATCATGTAATACAGAGCCTTCTATGTGAGGAATCACACTGCTCATCCATCAGTCCTTGTGGCATTTACACTTGCCTTTTGGACAATGTTTATTATTGACACCTTCATTGATGAAAATGTTCAGTGTCAGGTTGGTCTTAATACTCCTAGAATCTCTATTTCAAGACAAATACCTGGTGGCAATACTTTTATTTCATTATTATCCATTTAACATGAATTTTATCAGTGCTCTAGAGTGCTAATGTTCTCATGGTGATACTAAGCCTATTAAAGTTTATAATGTTGTTGCTATTAACCAATTTTCTAACCTCAAAGAATGGAAATAGGACTTACTCTTTAAAAACTTTTGTTGAAGGACTTCTGCTGTACTGTTACATTTTGATTTTATTGTCAGCTACTGCTCCTACCAAGCTCCAACCTTTTCCCTTTAATTTCAGTTGGGTCAGCCAACGGTTCTTTAGGCCCTTGCTCTTTTCAAATTCAGGGAATTATTCTACTTCTCTGTGAATTTCCGTAATATATTCAAAGAGCAAAGATTATCTCAAACTGATTGGATTCAATTTGTCAAAACTGGCTGATATTTAAGATAGCTGTCTCTCGATAGATGTGAATCACTTCTCCAGGGTACTAAAAAAATGGAAAATGTATATTCTTCCTCTGAAAACAAATCACACAACTCTGTTATTTTTCAAATAAAGGGCAGAAACATTTATTAAGCATGTATGTTTTTTTCACCATTTATGAATAATTTTACTTCTTCATTCCTAGCATACCTTCAAAAATATCCTTACTTCTCCGGACATGAATTTTTGCCTGTATTTAGTTACATTTCTATCTGTATTGCATATAGTAAATTCCAAGTAATATCAGTTCCCCTCTATTTCCACTTTTGAGTATTTAATAAAGATTTTATTGTTTTTAAAGTTCCTTTGCAATTGTTATTATTGGATTATCTCTGCAATTTTCTTCTTCCTAGGGGAAGTGACAACTTCTTCCTACTAAAACTTGACCCTCTATATTTCCCTTTCCACAGTTTGTTCCTATTTAAAATTTTCGTTTATAATTTACTTACAAGACTTCTCAGTAAAGAGAAAATCGATCTGGGATTACTTAGCTAATGCTTCAATTCAAACACATTTTTGATTCTGATTCTCTGGAGTAATCAATAACTCTCAAAAAAGTACACTGTTATAGAATTCCAATAACCACCACCGCTCTTCTGCTCTGTTCTTCTAAGAAAGTAATTGACAATGTTATTTTGACAAGTTTTACAGATCTGCATGACTTCAGACTTCGTTGTTTTCTTTTTCTCTGCCTCACCTCACTTTAAAAAGAGGAATAAAATAATCATAGAATCATAGAATCATAGAATCAGATGTGTCGGAAAGGACCTCTGAGATCATCAAGTCCAACCCCTGATCCACTACCACCACAGTTGCTAGACCATGGCACTAAGTGCCACGTCCAGCCTCATCTTAAAAACCTCCAGGGATGGAGAATCCACCACTTGCCTGGGTAGCCCATTCCAATGGCTGATTACCCTCTCTGTAAAGACTTTCTTTCTAATATCTAACCTAAACCTCCCCTGGCGCAGCTTAAGGCCATGAACTCTTGTCCTGCTGCTGATTGCCTGGGAGAAGAGACCAACCCCCACCTGCCTACAATCTCCTTTCAGGTAGTTTTAGAGAGCGATGAGGTCTCCCCCGAGCCTTCTCTTCTCAAGGCTAAACAACCCCAGCAACCTCAGCCTCTCCTCATAGGACTTGTGTTCAAGTTCCTTCACCAGCCTAGTTGCCCTTCTCTGGATCTGCTCCATCACCTCAATATCCTTCCTGAACTGAGGGGCCCAGAACTGGACGCAGCACTCCAGGTGTGGCCTCACCAGCGCTGAGTACAGGGGCAGAATCACTTCCCTGGTCCTGCTGGCCACACTGTTCCTGATCCAGGCCAGGATAGGACTTGTGCTCAAGTCCCTTCACCAGCCTC
>NW_021939396.1:49784739-49916639 GCF_001715985.3 Manacus vitellinus | reverse complement strand
TGATCTGCTCCATAACCTTGCCAGGCACTGATGATTCGCAAGGGGTGCTTTAGACTGGCTAGAATATGTACACAGGGATAGCAGCTCAAGAGACTCAAAGGACTGCAGAACAGAAATGGCATTTTTCATTTTTTGAGGACTATAAGTTCTTGAACATACTTGCATTTTCATTATTCTGGCATGTGATCAATATTGAAAGAAACACTAAAAAAAATTTACATCATGAAAATTATGTACTGATCTTGGTTTAACCATGTTTGCACCCTTACAGTTGTGGACCGTTGGGTGATGAACAACTTGATTCCCAAAAAACGCTTTTTAAGGAAAATTTTTAATTCTTCAAAACCAGTCATCATTTCTTCCAAACATGCCCCCACAGAAGATGTTCATGCCAAGTTAAGAGCTCTCAGCAAAGAGTCCAAAAGAGAGA
Organism: Manacus vitellinus; assembly: GCF_001715985.3. NCBI lineage: Eukaryota > Metazoa > Chordata > Aves > Passeriformes > Pipridae > Manacus > Manacus vitellinus. The sequence continues at coordinate 49,916,209 of NW_021939396.1, read as the reverse complement.
TAAACCAATTTTTGATAACCAGAGATAACCAGTAAGACTCTGGTGTGCAGGGCAAAACTAAGGAGCACACCTGAGTGTCAAAGATTCCTAAAGATTTGTTACAATATATTCACATTTAAGAATTTACACAGGCATCCCAGATGTTCTTTACAGCTCAATGGAAGGAAAATGTACACGTGTGCTCGTGACTGTGCTGAAAGGCATTCAGGGCAAAGAATGCATTGAACAGGTAATTTACCACATCAGCAAGAGCCCTTCTGGAGCAAATGATTGTGACTGAGTGAGAAAGCAGCTCATCACTGGGACTGAGCTTTGCACTTTGCACTGTAGCAAGATCTGTGTGTGATCATTAGTGGAGAGGATGGTGTGCATCCCTTGCACGTGGAAAAACAGAAAATATCTTTGAGACATTGTAAGAAAATGCGTTGAATGGGGAATATATCCCGAGAAAAGTGTTCTTCTAGATCCAAGAGATTATTAACCACATTAATGCAGTTCACTGAAGAAAAACAACTGCCTTCTTTAGTAGGACTGGTATATTTTACTCATTGTAACGTAATGTTGGTGATTCTAAGACAGCCCACATAGGAACATCTAGTCCACAGCTTTACAGGGAACATGAATGCTGCCTGTCAACTGCAGTCCTTTAGCTGTCTGTGACTATGGAGAAGATTTTAATCTGGCTTTACCCAGATTGCATTAAAATTATATATTTTTCCTAGAAATTATAACAACATCCTGTTGCCTGCCTGTGTCTCTCGTTTTTCTTCTTTGCAAGTTACACTCACCCTTCTTATTAAAGAGTCAATTTAATGGTGTTCTGCTCCTGATCATAAAAATTCAATCATCCAGTCATGGAACTAAACAAAACTCTGTCATTTAAATACCTGATCATAAAGTTATAATGTTACAGTCTAACCAACTTCCAATCCTAACAGATAATGTACTTCATGAGTTATGAACTGAAAAACAATCAGTTTTTCAGAACTGCCTAATTATACCGAATAAGCACTTAATGCGTGGATCTCAATTTTATGTATTTCTTTCTCAGGGAAGGTAGAAAAACTGCCCTAACTGGGAGTCTTGTCTGCTCTTTAGAGATTTTTCTCTTCGTGTGGTGAATGAAAGGCTCTCCTTTTCTCACACAGACAGACAATTTTCACACACACACACACATCCTCAGGATAGAGGAGAGGGTAAAGTGAGAACAGTTGAAAAGTCATGAGTTTGAATAAAGACAATTTAATAGGTAAAGCAAAAGCTGTGCATGCAAGCAAAGCAAAGCAATTCATTCACCTCTTCCCACAGGCAAGCAGGTGTTCAGTCACCTCCAGGAAAGCAGGGCTCTGTCATACATAATGATGACTTGGGAAGACCAACAGCATCACTCTGAACATCTGCCCTTCCCTGTTCTTCCCCCAGGTCTACATACTGAGCCTAATGGTATATGGTCTGGAATGTCCCTTTGGTCAGCTGGAGTCAGCTGTGTCCTCTCCCAGCTCCTTGTGCACAGCCAGCCCCCTCACCGGTGGAGTGGGGTGAGAAGTAGAAAAGGCCTTTACTCTGTGTAAGCCCTGCTCAGCAATAATGAAAACATCTCTGGCTTATCAACAATGTTTTCAGCACTCATGGGAGAGACTTTAAGATGACCACTTTAAACTATACACCGGATTTTTTTAAGCAGCAGAACCAGGCAAAATTATTCCTACTCCTAGTTTCATGAACAGTTCTCCTGTTCATGAAACAAAAGTAATCGCATTCCACAGAAGAGTTTCATATTCAGTTAATGACTGTGCAGCACTTCAGTGGAGAGGAATAAAATTGATCAGAAACAATCATTCTCAACTGTCTAAGAATTAGAGTTCTTCAACCAAACTTCCAACAAGATTGCAACCTAATGATGAGGTTCCTTGATAGCATAGTTTTTTGCAAGGTGAAATTGAAGAATTACTAAAAGAACATAAACTTTGAAAAGCAGACTATATTTCTATATATCAGTGTACAATTATAAGCATGAATGACCATGGAAGATTTTTATAACAGGATTTCCCAAAGAAAAAGGTCTTCCACAGGTAAAAATTAAAACCTGGACATCTTAATATTTGGCTCAGTCTTGACTTTTATCTCTAAATCCTCTTGACTTTTTTTGACAAATTCTTGGTTCTTCTCCATATCACATCTCTAGGTTGCTAGGAGACAGTCTTAGTTCACAAGTTCTTTAACTAGGTAAAATGTAAGACTGAATGCAGGTGGAGGGAGCAACCAAACACTGTCAATTAGTGATTTCTGGTCCAGATTCTGGACGAGAAACTCTTCAATTACTGACTTAAATGAAATGCCTGTTGTAGTTACCAAGAGATAAAACCCAGAGGAGACAGTGTTGACCTAGGCTCTTCCTTGGCCATATTCCTTCTGGTGGCAGGACAGGAACACAGTGCTATAGAGGATGATTTGTTAGGTTCGTAGTTTTTTTCTTTTTTTTCCCTAGTTATTATTAAGACTACTATTTTTCTTCAAAGTAGGACTAATATACAAAGAATTAATATTAACAACATTTTAGGACTTTGAAATATTAAATGTAGATATCATACTGTAGGACCAAATAAACGTATTTTGCAATGAAAGTCATAGAGCGACTGACATTTAGGTAAGTGCCTGTTAGATCTGGCATTAATTACTCCTATAAATAATCTTAACTGTGGGATGGAGATTAAAATTTTGGCCTTTACTCCAAGATGTGCTGTTTGCAATTCCTTTTATAAGGACAAACGAACTTTCATTTCTTACAAGTAATTTAACATGCATGAGATCATTACTATTTTAAATGCCCCAAATATGTTATTGATTGATTGACAATTTTTATCTTTGCATATTATAAAAAAATAATTAATTTTGACAGCCAAGGCTTTTGCGAAGTAATATTTTATCCTGTTTTGTACTGTGCTTTTCTCATTGTCAGTGAGTAAATAATTGAGTCTTAACTTTAATGTGAACATCGTGGCAAATCTGGGTTTGCTGTCCATTACAACATTATCAAAATATCAACATGTCAGAATTAAAAGAAAGGCATACTATGTGGAAACTGGTATAAAATATGCTTCAGTATCTCTGTGCTTATTCATTCCTCAAGCTTGTGATGTACATTGCTGGTTATATTACAAACACCTCTATAAGGGGTCATATTTCATTTCCATTTGGTATTCTAATAATCTTTTGGCATCGTAATATGAAAAATCAGAGTGAAAGATAGAATGAATTTTCAGAAATATTGAATACTCAGGGTCTAGAAGGCATTTTAGATAATAAAAGCAACAATCTAATCAAAGGAATTTGTTAACCTGGTCTGCAAATAATATTGATATGTTAAAATACATTTATAGCACATCACATCCTGTTAGATTCTAATTCGGGTAAGCAAATTCCTCAGAATAGTATTCATACAGTGCCAACAGCCTCAAAACTTAATATGCTATTTTCAAAGTCATTCTTTAGTCCTATAATTTAAATATCAGTAACCTTAGGGTCGTTGTGCTACTGGATAATGGTCCTGATTCATGGGCAGAACAGGACAAACCTATGCACAGTAGGTAGATATTAAGTAGAAAGCTAATTAGCTGGATCACATCCACCCTGCTATAAAGAGAAGGGGAAAGGAGTCACCTTGCTTGCTTTCCTGGCCCTGGGCTCTGCAGGGCTGTCTGTGTTCACCTGAAAGGATGCAGAGCGAACTGCAGATTTTGTTCTCCAAGGCTGATGAGATTTCCTCACTAAATTGTTGCAAGCTTGCATTGAACTCCAAAGCTTCTGCTTACCCATGGACAGTTTCAATCCTAACACCCTGTCCACCTTAACTGCCTCCAGAGGGGTGTTCTGCAGCCCAGTCTCATGCACAATTCCCATTTAGTACGTAGAGAACGAAGTGCCTAACTCAGCACTGTGAACTGTACTGACTTCTGACACCTAGATTTGCAATACTAGAGGCATGTCTCTTTCTAAGTAAAGTCCCTAAACTCAGTGGTCTCAGCTCCTGAATTTCTAAACCTAGGTTCAAAAGCACTTTTGAACTGATGCAGTTTCCCTAGCCATGTTAGAAGCTTTTACTTTCCATATGTTTTATAAATCCAATATAGTACTTTTATATAAAGATTTCTTTTGGGCTGTTTCATACCACACAAGGTTCCCTAGTCAGATGTTCAAATTACATATTTATTGTTAAAGACTACTTTGATCCTTCCAGAGCACTTAAAAAAGCCTTTTCTCTTTGTATCTGTCTTCCAGTGCAGGAAAATCCTACCAGCATCTTCCTCTGTGTACAAAATACCAAGTCTTTGCTCACAATTGCAGAAGGCTCTGAGAAGCTTTCTCTTCTCTTCAGTGGCACATAAGGAACCATAATTTCACGGTGCTTCTCTCCTCAGTAACACAGAGAATATTCTGGTCAACACCAAGTTTTTTGGCAAATCCTTCTGTCTCCCCTGCGTGGCTGGAGACTTAAGGACAGGAACAACCAAGCCCCTGTTCAGGTTAAAGTGGGGGAGAGAAAGTGGTGTAGCATTTCTGCTACTGCCTGGCATCTCAACGAGCTCACTATTCAGTGTTGCTTTGTATGAACTTGGCAAGAGGCTTAAATCTCTTTCTGTCCTGCCTTTTTGTCCACTTCCACTACTAGTCTGTAAAAGAAGAGCCTACCTTTCGTTTCCTGAGGGAAAGTAAACTGGAGAGCACAAGGAATGCTGGCACTGCAGGAACTCTCCATCTCCAGTGGAGAGGCGGAGCTTTGCTGAGGGGAAGGCGCAGGTTTTGCTGAATCAGCACCTTGAGGACCTACTGAAGTCCCATTTGCTTACATGCTGGAGCGCTCTGCTAAATTATAGCCCTGGGCAGCCAGCTGCCAGCCCTTCACTTTCTGATTAAAAAGAAAACAGCATTTTTCAAAGCTGCTCATGTGCTATGAGCAGTGTCATCCAAGGTCCCCTTTTTTTCCTGATTATTCCTCTGTGCTTACCCAACAAAACTCCATCCAGAGCAACAGAACTGCTTTAGTTTGAACAAACTGTACAGAAAGAACTATATTTTCTAATTATGTGCCAATTTCTTTTCTCTTGCTTTTCTCATTCCAGAAGACAGTATGGCTTTAGCAAACATCCCAAGGCAGTACAATAGCCTATTAAGTAGGACTCCCTGTTGATTTCAATGCACTTTCAAAGTGCTTCAAAAGTTTGATGGCACAACATGGCTCAAAGGTGCTTTATACTAATGCATTGTCTGGCGCACAGAGAGACAATAACGAAGGAAAATCTGACTGCTTCTTGAACATGGGTATCGGCACTGGCATTGCTAGAAAAAAATAAAATAAACCTTTCTTGGTAAATTAAAATTTTTGTGTCATGAAAATGCTGTGTACGACACAGAGTATAATTCTAACCAGTTCTGAGAAAATGAAGTAACTCCTACTCTTAAATATGTCAAAAAATCAATGAGAAACAGTCCAGGCAATACCTACCAGTGAGAATTGAGTGAAATATCAGAATACTTAATGCACTCTCAGAGGCCACGTGATGTTTTCCAGTGCAATCCACAATGCAATCTCTCACATCAGATTAAGATATCTGAATAGTTTCAGATGCAAACACATGGCAACAAAGCCACAGGAGGAAGGTGAGGCTGGTGCACAGTTTTTGGGGAGGAGACACTGCTTTCCTCAAGACTACCTTTTCTCAAGGCAGAGATTATATTTCAAGAGAGAACTGTGGCCAGCTTAAGAAGATAAGAATAAATCTTTATATCAGCAATCACCCTGGCCAAGCACATCTGCTATCAGCTCTGAATTCAAAGAAAGTTTGTGTAAACTAATCACCAAGATGAACACACCGACAGGGAGAAAAGGGATTTAAAAATTGATTGGTTACATATTTCTGACACTTTATTTCTTCCCATATAGGTTTTTTTGAGAAAGTTAAGCACCGTTATGTAACTTTTCAGACACAGTTTACGTGACTTCACTATGGAATAAAGTCCTGCTAATATCTGTGAAAAGTCACTACCCAAGTTTCAAAAGTTACTGCTGATTTTATGTGCCCTTTATTTGGAGTGTCTTCTTTCATTTAAAAAGAGTTGCTTTTTACTAAAATGTCCCTACTTTTACCCTTTAAAGGTCAAGGACATTCAGTTTGGCAATTCCAATTAATGGCAAAAGGAATAGCTAATAAGCACTGCTGCTGCTGAGAGAAGTAGCATCCTGTCTAGATGAGGATTTCAGTATAACCCTGATCATTTTGAGCATATGGATTTAATATATATACACGGTAACCATGCAATCTGTGATTTAAGAATCTCTACATACTCATTAAATTATTTGACAGTTGTGCTGTACTAGGTACAACTAAAAACCACAATTCTCTAAGAAATCCCTAATTATATATCTACCTGATAGAGCATGTTAAGTAAACAATGGACTTCAGAATGTCTTTACATTTATACATTTGTCTTAATACATTGCTAAAATTCCAATTTGTTTTTTTTCCATAACTCAATCAACTGAGCAACCCGTGCCATTTTTTAGGTTCATTTTTTTACAAATATTTGTAGTAACCCTAAACTTCAAAAAATTTCTATTCTTAAGGTTTTTTCAAACTTCGAATAAATTAATTCTGGTTTGAATATTAATATATTTTCGAAGATGAGCTTTAAACATGTAACACGTGCCTTTCTTAATAAAGTTCTTAATGCTTTTCTTGACTTCACACAAAATGGCGCTTGTGAAAATGTTGAATAAATACTTTAAGGTAGTGTCTCTGGGCTTGAATCAAGTCCTCTTGTCTGAACCCTGTAGACATCAGTCGGGAATATTTTGGACACCTTATTCCCCATTCAAAATTTCATATCTGTGTTTCATAGAGCACAAAATCTTTGGTCTTAATTCAGCCAAAAGTTAGATGTACTATAAACTTTCATCTAAATGTTGTGTTTTTTATCCTAAATGTGTATTTATTTTGGAAGAGTGCCATGAGGAATCAACAAAATCTACTGCCTTTCTTTCTCTACATTTACTTGACTTCTTCTTTTTAAAAAACAAAAGTAGTGAAGAAGGATCCTATTCTTTTACTTCTTAAATTAAATCTGATTTTGTATGGCACAATAGTGCATGAGACACAGCCTGAAGGTAAATATGGATAAAATCTTGTGTACAAACCTCTCTATCAGTTTACCAAGTCTCTGTAAAAATCAAGCTGTGTAATCAAATTCATCTTTGTAATGGCACAGGAAATCTGAGCAGTAAAAATGTTACATGCAATATTATAAGTACTTGCTTTTGTTATGTGGCCAGAAGTCTTGCATTACAATCAGCTAGGTGACACAACTTCTCACGTGAGAAAACTTTACAAGCAACAAAGGCATCAGTTCTGCTGTAAAGAAAGTAAAACAAGTTTGCCTTTTTCTGAAGCACAACAAAATCCAGAGCATTTCAAAATATTCTACAAAATGAGCACCTGACTTTTTTTCATCTTAAATTTACACTGAAAAACAATCCATGATTTCTTCTGGAACTGTCAAGTAGGGATATTTCTTTGCTGACTGACCATTTTTTCCAGATTTCTCTGAAAGGAAGTGGATAAAAGTTGACACAAGGGCAAAATAATTACTGATTGCTAGAATTTCATACCCTTGCATAAATTTTCTGTAAAGTTTCATGTCTTGAAGTTTTTTGCAATCTCTGTAACTTAAATTGATTCCTTGGTCAGAATGACCTTTTCAGAACTGTTTTATGCCTCTTTAAACCTAAAGCTACAGCTTAAGAGACAGCTGACAATGCAGTTTGACCTCTTCCCCTCTGTGCAAAAAACAGTGTATGAGAAAATCAAACCCATAAATTACACAAAGAAAATGTGCTGCATACTCTGTATCAATAATGTTTCTTCAAGCAGACCCAGAGAGAGGGCTCCCAATATTTTCACTGCTCAGTAGAAGGTTTCAATATTTAATGTAACATGCAAAGCCAGAGGAAAGCTTTCTGATGGCAGGAAGCAAATGGATTATTCCTTATGCCACAGATTTACTTAGACTTAAGTGCATGTTCCAATCCTCTCTGTTACCAGATTTTTCAGAAATGATTTGTTGTTTACCTAACCTGGATGGACAATGATGACTTTTCCTCTAACAAATACATTTTTTTAGTTATTTTGCAGAAAGATTGATCAGTGTCATTATTATAATAAGCTATAAACTGCAACTAATTTAGTGATGCTGCGCTGGTTGATGTGGAAATATATATTTGCAATACCTGAGCTGAGAGTTTATGTCTCAGAAACAAAGTATTACAGGTGGATAAGGGAAAAACATGTTTTCAAGTATACCTGGAATTTACCTGAAATTATCAAAGCTTCTGTGGAGCAGAAATTCTGAAATTCATCCGAATTTTTATGACACAGTGATACCAGCATGCCTCTGAGAAATTTTGTTTATTTGCAATGATTAAAAAGGATATCCAACAAATTCAGTATGTCACATCCTTATTTGATCATTAATTTCAGAATTCATTCTTTCATTTTTGGATCTTGAATATAAATGGAGAAGCTTGAGAAAGCCTCCACTTAAAGGTTTTCATGCATCTCTGAGACTCTGTCTCACCAAGAACTGCAATTGTTTATAATAGTAACTGCTAACTGTTGCCTTAATACAATTTACTCTCGTTAAAAGAAAGAGGATGCTTCTTTTGCTTTTAATTTTCACTTCCTTTTGGAAAAAAAAAGGAAGTGTATGAACAAAGGGAATATTTTAACACCGAATCAATGTTCAAATGTTGTACTGTTTTATAAATGTCCCTTGTAATTGCCAGGTAACTCAATGGTTCAAATGGGTTTTGATGCTTCTTACAATCCTTGCAGCAGTGCTCATTCAAACAAGTTGCCACTTAAAGCTGCAGTGCCTCTAGGGAATCCTCAATGACAGAGAATGAAAATAATAATTTGCAAGGTGTAACATTTTCTCTCATCTAAGATGGAATTTTGAAAAACACTTTACATTCTCCCAGTTGCCCCAGAGGGAGCCAGCTAAATATATTCCATGGTATTTAGTGAAAGCAGGCTTGACAACATAATCCCCAATTTTTACTCACAAGTAAGCTTCCCCTGTTTGATCACCCCTTACCTAAACTATCAGTCTACTTATCCTCCTTTGATCCTTTCCTTTGATGGGACTGCTGAGACTCCTCTCAGCAACACAATATGTTCTAGGGTCTGTATAATCAGGCATAACATACTTTTCATGATCAAAAGGGCTTTTTGGTGCCCATAGCTGTACTATTTCCCATGGCCTTTCCTGACAGCTGAAGATGCATATCTAGGATGCCTTTCATTCCCTTGAGGGACTATGGCTATCTGGAGGAAACGAAAGCAGCATTTTGGCTCCTCTCAGGACAGCATTACAGGTCGCTGAAGCTGTAGGTGTTAAGGGACTCCACCTCTGAGATAAAAGAATCACTATTCAATTTTGAAAGCAGTCTCACCGCACTGCAGTAAAAAGGGTTTGTGAAAGATAAAGAAGAATAGAAAAATGGAATGGTACATGCAGAAGAGAAGAAGGAGAGGCAGAGGAATTAAAAAGTCGGGGAAAAAAGAAGTAAATCCCAAGCATTGTTGTGTAGAATTTAGAAAGAGTGAAATGACAGTTATCAAGGAATTTCTATAAAAAACAATATTCAAGACAGGGGGGACTTGGCATTCAAAACTCCTCTTTTCCCCATGTTAACATGAGAAATATTAAGAAAAGAAACAATTGAAAGAAAAGAGAGAATGGTTACAACTGAAAGAAATAGGAGCAACATAAAATTTAAGAATTGACCTGCAGAGAGCCAAAATAATTTTGAGGAATTAAAATAAAGTGAGTCCAGTTCAAAATCTCTGCTAGAATCTTCACTTAACTTGTGAAACAAAGGAGAATGTTGTCTTTTATCTCTGCCTATTGTGTTCAGACATGATTATTTGCTAGAGGTTGTAACTATTAAGGATATTGATAGAAGTTTGTTCTCAAGAGAAATAACATTTATGTCAGAGAGTGACAATCTCATTTTACACACATCAATATTCCTTCTTGCTATAGTCTCCTTTCCCAGCACAATATATTCTATCAAAATAATGTATGTTTGGTACACTGTCTATTGAATTATGAGTATTTTCAGCTGAGGCAAAGCAATTTTATGAACCATAGCTTTGCATTCTTGGGAATATTTTTCACAACTCAGCACACTGCATATGTAATCACCAATATTGAATAATTTTCTTATAAAAGTATTAAAGGAGGAGATAGTGTGTTCAAATAGCAGTGTAATTTGGCTTGTTTATTCATCTAAGTATTCATGCAAAGAGACAGTGGAACATCTTGAAGAGTAGGAGCACTAATGGTAAACAGAAACTTCATCCACATGCCTCAGACTGCTTTACAAATGGCATGGTATCTTCCTCTCTTTTGAATGGGAAAACAAAGAGCTTCTACAAGATATTCTTGCAGGTTGCCCATCACCATGGACACAGTTGATAATAAGGCCGGGGGACTATCATCTTGCAGGCAATCTGGAAGGCACAGAAATCCAAACTTATCCTTCAGGATCATTTATTTCTTTTGAGATAGTATCAGCCTCTCTTAATCCGAAGAAATGTGTTTCATTATATCGAGCACAACCTACTCAGAGTAAGTAATTAGTATAAACATACTTTAGATGAACTGATAATGTCAATAAACACTGAAGACTTTGCTTACTTTGTTTTGATTCAAATAGGGAGAAATTCAAGTATTCACTGTTCTAAATTGTCTCTGAAAATATCTTCGTATCTATTTTGACAAGCCTTTTATCAAAGTTTAAATGTTCCATCAGGATGTTCCCACCCACGACTGCATTGAAAAGACAATACAAGGAAAGAATCAGACTCTGCTTCACAAAAATGGATAAAGTTATTATATAGCAACAATTTAACTGTAAAATCAAGATAATTTTTCTCTGGCATTATGATTTTACAATTTTTAAGCTGCTTGTTTAGATTTTTAAAAGAATGTTGAAAGCATAGAGTTGAATTTCCTTGCTTTTGCTCTATTTTGTGTAATGTTTTTATATGCCAGCACAATCAAGTAAGGATTAATTCCAGTTATATTTCAAATATACAGTCTGATGAATTGAAAACTAGAGATAGTCCTTGTTTATAAGCTTGTTCTCAGTAAAAGTTTATATGTTACTTTTTTCATTTTTTTAATATTCATTCTGCATTTTAAGCATTTTAAGATATCAAAAAGTACAGCTCAAATTTCTGAGAGAAGTAAAGTGTTTTCTAAGCTAAAGGAATGATTAAGAATAACTGGTTGTTACATGTGATTTTTACTCAGTAGTGTTCGCATGCTCTCTACAGGGTACAAACAAAATGAGAAGTAGTTTTGGATGCACAAGGAATGTGAGAGGAACCTTTTCCTTCTGAGTGAATTGTTTCAAAGTCCATGAGCCAATAAGAAAGCTATTTTTCACCTACAGCAAATGGGAATACATAAATCATATCTGGAAGATATCAGCACCAACTGATTTCACTGAGACAAAGTATAAATCAAACTCCCCCTCATTTTGGTTTCAGTTATCATCAGATGCAGTTGATTTATTAAAGATCAGAAATTCAAATTGTGGTGTATAAAATGCACCACAAACATTGATGGAGTTGATAAGATTTTCAGAAGTATTTTCAGATAAGTATCATCTAGACTTCCAAAAGTAATCAGATCACCTTTTAAACCTGCTATCATTAGTTTAATTTATTTTTTCCTTTTTGTCTCTTTAGGACCAGTTGTACTGGGGTATCTAATTTCTGAGAAAGTAGATCAAGATAAGACACATTTATCCAAGCAATGAATTTCCAGAGTGTTAGTTGAACAAGTGGTTTCAGCTCATAGTGAACTGAATATATGTTTCCTGTCTTGAAGATCCATTCCTTCTACAACAAATTCAGGTTTTGTTAAAAGAAAGATCATCTTCCCTGTAACTGGCCTGATTTTTAATGTAATATTAATAAAAAACCAAACAAAATAATAAAAATAAATGGAAAACATGAAATAAGAAATTTAACAAGGGCAAGTGTTGGATTCTGCACCTGGGACAGGGTAATTCTGTTTATATATATAGATGAAAGGGGACAAGAGGCTGAAGAGTAACTCCAAAGAAAGAGATCTGGGAGTCTGAGTTGACCCTAGCCGGATGCCAGGTAACCACTAAAGCCACTCTCCCACTCTCCTCTGCAACTAGACAGAGCAGAGAGAGAAAAACAAACAGGCAAGGATTCATGAGTTGAGATATCAGCTGGGAGAGGTCAGCTACTGATTACCTTCATGGGCAAAACAGATTCAAAGTGGGGATATTACTTAAATTTATTACTAACAGGATAAGATCCAAAGAGTGAGAAATAAAACAATCTTAAAAACACCTTCCCCCCACCCCTCCTTCCTTCCATGTTCTCCCTCCTCTCCCACAGCGGTGCAGGGGCGTGGGGAATGGGGGTTATGGTCAGTTGTTCTTTCTGCCACTGCTCAGGGAGAGGAGTCCTTCCCCTGCTCCTGTGAGGTCCCTCCCACAGGAGACAGTCCTTGATGGACCCCTCTGGCATGATCCAACCGTTGGGCAACAGTTCTTCCCAAACTGCTGTCCCGTGGGTCACTCCTCCATGGGGTGCAGTCCTTCATGAATGAGCTGTGCCAATGTGGGTCCCCCACAGGGGCCACAAGTCCTAGCCGGGAAAAATCTGCTCCAGTGTGGGCTTCCCTCTCCACAGGCTGCAGGTCTCTGGTAGGACCCTGCTCCATCTTGGGCCTCCCACAGGGTCACAGCCTCCTTCGTGTATCCACCTGCTCCAGCGTGGGCTCCTCCACGGGCTGCAGATGAATCTCTACACCCTGATGGTCCTCCATGGGCTGCAGAGGCACAGCTGCTCCACCACGGTCTGCACCACGGGCTGCAGGGGCCTCAGCTCTGGTGCCTGGAGCACCTCCTGTCCCTCCTTCTGCACTGTCCTTGATGTTTGCCTTGTTCCCATGTTCTCACTCTGCTCTTCCCTGGCTGGAATTCTTCCCACACTACAACCTTCTGTTCTTAAATATGTTATCATAGAGGCATTACTATTACTCCTGATTGGCTTGGCCTTGGCCAGCAGCAGGAAGTCCATTCTGGAGCCAGCTGGCATTGGCTCCACTGGACAGGGGAAGCTTCTAGCAGCTTCTAACAGAAGCCACCCCTGAAGGGCCCCCCCCCCCCCGCTACCAAAACCCAGCCACAGAAACCCACTACAATAGCAAATTGAATGGGATTCAACAGTGTGCCCTGGCAGCCAAAATCAAGCATATCATCAGCAGATGATTGAGGGAGGTGATTGTCCTGCTCTATGCTGTACTGTTGTGTTCACACCTTAAGTACTATGTGCAGTTTTGGGCACCTCTATTTAAGACGATGTTGAATTCGAGTGTGCCCAGACAAGCGTGACCAACATGGTGAAAGGCCTCAAGCACAAAACTTGTGAGGAGCGACGGGGATCTCTTTGCTTGTTCTGCTTGTAGAAGAGAAGGTTGAGGGGTGACTTTATCACAGTTACAACTTCCTCAGGAAGGGCAACAGAACGGGAGGTGTTGATCTCCTCTCTCAGATGACCCATGAGAGGACATTAGTTGCATCAGCAGAAATTCAGATTGAACATTAGGAAAAGGTTCTTCACTGAGATGGTGGTTGGTCACTGGAACAGATTCCCAGGGAAGTGAATGTGACACCAAGCCTGTCAGAGTTCAAGGAGTTTCTGAATGATATTCTTATCATTTGGTTTAGTTTTTGGTAGTCCTGTAGCAGCCAGGAGATGATCCTTATGGGTCCCTTCCAATTTGAGATATTCTATGGTTCTGTTATCTAACCAGATTATTACTTTCCCTCTAGAACTTGGAGCTTGAATTGCTACCAAATGAAGAGGCTTCCTCATACTTTTATATAGGCTGTGATTCAACGACCACCACTCAGAGAAGCAACTAACATGGACACCAAATGATAATACTTGAGATAAATCCATATTCGGGATAAACCCTAAGCGGAAACAGCATATGTGCATTTTTGATACTTGCCATAAACACTTTTTTGTTGTCTGAAAAGATGCATTTTTAAAGCTGATATGTCACTGATTATTCCTTTGAGAAAAGAGAGGACCGTGGTAGCAATGCAACTACTCTTTGGGTAGCCTGGCAACATGAGCAGAACTTGTAGCCTCCATGTTCTCTTCATGTAGGCATGAGGAAAGACATAAGGTGTGCTCAATGATTTATATCACAGGTACTGAAGATTGGGCTCTTAACGTGAGTTCATATGTGGGATCTTTTCCCCTCTTTGTTTTCACGAGTCTTCTCAACCACGATCTGGTCTGGAAAGTGTGGCAAGTGTCCTTTGTTGCTTGCATACCACCTGTTGCGAGACTGAGGTACAAATGCATCTCTTCATGCCTTCTGTTTTATGTTCTGCTAGTTAAAAATAGAGAAAGCAGTATGAGAAGAAAGAGCATCTTGTCTGCTCTATAATCCCTCTGTGCTGGGACTGGGGTTCCTTGTCCAACCGATTTGTGCTATACTTAATTCCGTGCCATTTCTTCATCTGTATTATAGTTCTCCCAAGATGACGGTGACTTTGCACCAGTTTTTGATACAATACCCTGGAAATAAATCTATGAAAGAGGTTTTGAACAGGCACAAATCTCAGCATTATGGACTGAAATCCTGAAACAGAGTATCTGGGTCTTTTCTTGCCATAAAAACAATTGTTTTCCTCTATGAAGTCCAAAATAAACTTGTATATAATTGATTTTTTTAATTCTTTTGTGTCTTTACAGTGAAACTAGAAAGAGCAATGACATCATGAAAAGAGGAGCCATGGTTGTTAACTATTTTTTCAGCTTTCACTATGACATGATTAACTACATAATTAGTAGAGTCATTAATGAAGTTAGAAGAGATCACTCATAAGTGTTTAAAGCACTCTGATTCATAACTACAGAAGTCTTTAAAGGTTAATGCATAGGTCTCATTCTGAGGTACAGAGATATTCACAAGAGCATAAATTTTCTCACCTATCATTTATGGATTTAAGACGTAGATTAGAAAGCTGAATTTTCAAACCTTAATTAGCCAAAAGACAGGTCACTGAGGCATATCCCTGAATAGGAAATCAGTATGTAAACTAAGTCATTTGACAGCAAGATGGGGGCAGTAAGACATCCTACTTTTCTGCAATGAATACTTTTAAGACTTTTCAGTATGCATGCACAAGGTGCTCGGATTCTTTCTAATGCAAAACTGCAGTTCAGACTGAAAAGACTAAACTCTTGCCTTTCCTAAGCAAGAAGAAAAGCCTTAAACATCTTTTGTTTCCTTCTGAAATCTTTGTAGTTATACTGAAAATGCCTTTTTTTTTTTGCAAACTTCCAATTACAAGAAAAATAAATGCATTCTTATCATGCTCTGCTACCTCTATCCAGCATCCACTATTTGTTGTATTTTAGAAATTTGCACCCTGCCATATCTAGACTGTGCTCAGCTCATGGATACTGAATAGTTCAGACACTGAGCTCTGAATTAGCTTGAAGTTCTTGACAGCGTTCCCACTTGTGCAGTCACTTTTTTGCGCATCATTTGAGTTTAAAATGGAAAGGTCACTGTTTGCCAGCCGTGGGAGAAAAGCAGTTAAACGTTTTCTCAGTAAAATATTGACTATCTTTAAATGCTATTCGATAACTGTAAATTTATACTGCCTCCAGGATCTGAGACTGAAAATTAGAAATGAGTGTGTGGGCTGTGTGCCATAAGAGGGAGGGAAGGGACAGCTGGAAAAGTTCCTCCTCGTTCTCATTCTGGGGAGGGTACCAGACTCCACCACACAGTTTGCAGCAGCTTTTGCACCTTATGATGATCTGAATTCCTATGGAAAGCAGCACAGCCTGAGTCTCTACCACAGAATTTCACCCAATGATGCCTGTCCTGCATCTAACCTGCCATAGACACTCAAAGGATTAACTGTGCTCATCTTCATCCTTCCTGCCCTGGGAAGGGGCCAGGGAGAGTCAAACTGGCTTTTGTTTACACCTTTATAACCTTAAAAACCTAGCACAAAGGTTTGAATTTTCAGCCTTTTAATTAGTGTTTAGAGTATAGTGGAGTACCAGTGATGGGCTACATAATTAAGTGTTGTTTTCAGGGAGACAAAAGACAAACCTTTTATGAGAGTTACTGATACTCTTTTGGATCAGTAGCACAGTGAAGGTTTTATGAATCAGAAAGTGGCCAGGCTTTCTTCAGCTACAACTGATCATCTATAAAATAAATTATTTACGCTGACAAATCTTGCCTCACCTATGTTGAAAATATGAATACTTCTCTGAGCTTCTTAAAGATACAAAGAATAATAAAGAACATATAAACTTTTAACAGCCTTTCATAAAAAAAAGGAAAACAGCTCACAATAAAATAATGGTCTATCATATGGTCAATAAACTTTATATCCTCAAGAACTGCAGCACAGTGAAGGCAAATCGAATACAGGAAAAGGGACTACAGCTAGAAAAACCAACAACACAAAGGTGTGAGACAATTAAATCTTGGACTTTATGTTATCAACCCCCCCCACACACACAGTACAAGGGAGAGGGTTCCTGAATAAGCAACCCTTTTTCCCATGTCTTATTGTGAACATCAGCAGTTAATTATGTTAACTTTGGGTCAGGCCACACACACTTTCCAAATCAAATCAAATAGAAGCTACATGCCAATTCAGTGCATACTAAACCACATTTTATTCCTTACATAGTGTGATGTCCCCACTGTATTTGCAAGAATTCCTGAAAAGTTCCAGTTATGACTCTTTTTAATAATGATGCATAGACAATTATATGCCATTGTGCATTTCCTCATGCAAAACAGTTTCAGCAGGGGTAACTCAAGAAACGTTATGTGGTAAGCATTTGGGACAGTGCACTGCAGAAGGCAGTCCTGAGATGGCTTGTACAAAACATGGGAATGCAGATATTTGGGTCCCTCCTTTCTAGAAGCAGATAATCTGATCCTAAATTCCTTAACAGACCAATAAATCAAAATTCACTTTGAGCTCCAGTAACTAGGTAGCTGTATACCAATCTCTCACAAGCAGAGTATGCATCTTTGTTTTAATTGGGAATTATGTCCCCATGCAGTATATTGGATAGATGGTAATTTAAAAATTCTTGTAAGCATTAGCAGACTGGTTTAAGCCTTCTTTCCATACACGCATTAGAGAACTAGAGGATCTGTAGCTGTAGCAATAGGAAAACTCCGCTGAAGATTTTTCAGTTCAAGGATAAAATAAAAGAAGTTTTCAAAAAAGCATACAATTGTGCAAATATTCATGTATATAATAAAAAATAGCAAAAGGCTTTATGATTCATTTTCAGTAAAGGAAATATATTGTTCCAGATTTAGCTTCTGGGAATTTTTAAAAATTCCTATCATAGTTATAAATAACACATTGCAGTTTTCCGCCAAGAACCTTGGATTGTTCTCTATTTGAGATATTCCGTATAAAGGATTAACATTTTTAGTTACATGGTGCAGCCATTTTTCTTTTGCAGACTAGTTTGAATATATATTTTACTACAATTGTCTACACATTCAGTGTGTTCTTAGGTTGTGGTAAACAAAAAAAAAAAAAAGGAAAATAAATTTACAGTTCTATTACCAAAAAATGTAAACCTTTCTTTTTCTCTACAGTATATGGTATAAGAATGGAACTGCAAAAATTCACTGAAAACATAATTTTACTGAAACAATGGTCTATCTAAATAGTTGGCCGACTTAACCAATGTCAGCATTATCATATTTAAGATTAGATTCTTTCTAGTTTGGGTTCCTCTATAGCAGAGAACTGTGGCAGCATATTCCTAACTGACAACTGGATTTCAAACTTATGGCAATTAGTAGGAATTAACTAATTAACTCAGTAGCTAACATCTACTTCTGGTAACATTGCTGATAAATTCTTAAGTAAGTTGTAGGAAGAACTTATCTGGTACGACCATAACATATTTTAATAAAACACTCTAAGCTATCTCTGATGGGAGGAAAGGGGCCAGATATTCTAACTTTTCTACTGTCTACATAGAATCCTATGGAAAAAAAAATTGAAAAGAAATTTTAAAAAAGGAGCAATCCATGCACTAAGATAGCTTGTCATTAAATGTGGAGTTTCCAGTTTTGAGACAGATTGTCATTATCTACAAGTTCCATCCTACTAGTAATTAATGACAGAGAAAATCTGTTAGACAAGTCAAAATAGAAAATGAAGAATTCTTCATCAAGAATGTTTCTGCTATTTCTGTAAGAACTGATTATATAAAATTTTACCATAGAAACCCATTTCTTTCAAAACATTTGTTTTGAACTCTACTTTCAAAACATTTATCCTTTGATAGAAATTCTACATTGTGAAATGTAACTCTCTATTACAGTTAGCATTTTTAAATTGAGTAGTTGAGATTTTCCTTTAATAATACCTAAATGAGCAATGGTATATTCTCAGGATCACTTTTGTTTTCAGAAAACTTAAAAGAATATTTTGCTCTTAAAAGAAATTTTACGTGTGAGGAAATAATTTTGTTCTTATTATATGTTATTACTTATTATCAGTATTTTGACACATCTTTGAAAATGTTCTAAACTTTTGTTTTAATTTTATCTTTCTATATAATAAATTTGGATACATAATGTCAACTTGGGCAACTAGTCATGCTCTGAGGTAGACCTTGGACTGTATAACCTCCACAAGTCTCTTCCCACTAATGCTTCCATGACTCCGTGAAACTTAGTAGCGTTCTGTTATTTTAGCCTCAATTGATCCTGACCAGGAATACAAGTAAGGGCCAGTAAGACTGGTTAGAATAAGGCTTTTCCTCATTGGGTTTTGGTGAAATGCTCTTTAAAATTTCAGGTAGGAGACCTTAAAATGTATTTAATGGAAAGGAAGATGATACATGGAGTAACTGGAAAAAAGAAAAAGATAACTACTATAGATCCAGGACTAGAGCATAAAGGTCCAAATTCAGAATACCCATAACTGAGGAAAAGCTAACATACTTGGTTGGGGTTGAATGCAAGGCACGTAACAAATGTGGTCAATAGAACATGCCAAAACATCCTGCAAAATATGCTATTAGATTACTTGAAGTAGGATAATATGGATAAATCATACAGATACAGACATATCTTTTCTTTGAGCTCTCTTACATGGCTTTTTAAAAAACTGTGTGCAAATACTATTACTTATTCAGCTTCATTGCATGTGTGTACTAATGTTGTCCGATAAGTCAGTCCTAAGTAAAAGAAGTATGCTGTATTTTAGTGGCTTTGCAGACAATTTTTTTGGTTTTTTTGCTTGTGGTGTTTTTTATGGGTGCTTTTGTTTTGTCTTGTTTTGTAAATGCTAACATTAATCTTTGCATAATTAGAGAAGCTGTCCTTACATTGGAAGACTTTGAATGGAAAAACAACCCTAAACCCCCCAAAATAAATAATGTTATTAAGATCAGTGAGGCAGGTCTACTTCCAGTCTTCTTCCTAAGCGAATGGAATATCAACTTCGTTTTAGAAATGTGTGACTTAGTGAAGACTAGAGAAATGATGTCCCTGTTTGCAGAAGATACTACCCCACAGAATCTGAGACGAGAGCTGAGGAACAGCAGTTTCCCTGAGTGAACCACGCAGGAGGACAGAACAGCTATTAAGAATCTGGCATTTATCCAGGACAGGGATTTAAGCTGAAAACGGAGGCTGGCATTCAATTGTGTTACAATTGCTAACCACATGCTTACCTGATAGAGAATAATTCTTCATCGGGAAAAAATACCCATTTAAGAAGTTTTTAACTTTTCCCAAAACCATCGAGTCAGGTAAATGTGTAAATACTGGTTGATTAAAATGCAAATGGTTTACTTGCTAAAAGGTATTTGTGCATGGTCTACCAAAAAAATTGCCTTTGCTTGTGACTTCCTATTGGTAGAAATGTATATATTTTCTGATAGTTTTTTAATTTTGTTGACTTTTGCCCAAATCTGTAAAAATTATAAAATCTATTTTATTGAAATGTACCATCTACTATTTCTTTAAAGTGTGCATTTGTTAAAAATGTCATTTTATTGGAGGAAAATGAGTATATTTCTAAATAATATCTTTGGGAAGGTTAAAATTTTGTATTTTAATTTTAACTCTCTTTACTTGGGAAGTTTGTACATTTTTTTGTTTATAAGGTGTTTCAGAAATGATCAACATGCAAGGCTGTGAAGACAATTTTTGAAACAGATTTAGTATTTAAGTACTATAAGCATTCTGGATTGACTTAAACTACGGAAATGTCTGATCCTGTGTAAAATATTAGTGGGTTTAATGGAACCTGAAATATTTTGATTAGCTCAAGCATGTTTTTGGTGTGTTGACCACGAAAGCCACTCTTTCACTTCCCTCCTCAACTGGCTTGGGGAGAGAAAATATATCAAAAGGCTCATGGGTCAAGATAAGGGCAGGGAAAGATCATTCACCAACTACTGTCACAGGCAAACCAGACTTGACTTGGGGAAATGAGTTTATTTATTATTTTATTAATTTATTAATTTAACTAATTTTATTTATTTATTTATTTATTTATTTATTTATTTATTTATTTATTTATTGCAAATCACATCAGAGTAGGATAATGAGAAATAAAAAGTGAATCTTAAAATACCTTCCTCTCTCCTTTTTCCTGGACTCAACTTCACTCCCAATTTTCTCTCCCTCCTCCCGTCAGCGGCTCAGGAGAATGGGGGTTGTGGTCAGTCCATCGCACATTTTGTCTGCCACTCCTTCCCCCTCAGGGGGAGGATTCCTCACACTCTTTATCGGCTCCAATATGGGGTTCCTCCCACAGCAGACAACCCTCCATGAACTTCTCCAGTGTGAGTTTTTCCTACAGGTTGCAGCCCTTCAGGAACTGTTCTACTGTAGGTCCCTTTCCATGGGATGCGGTCCTTCAGGAACAGGTTGCTCTATCCTGGGTCCCCCATGGGGTCACAAGTTCTGCCAGCAAATCTGCTCCAGCCTGGGCTACTCTCTCCCTGGTCCTCCGCAGGTCCTGCCAGGATCCTGCTTCCCACGGAGTCATAGCCGCCTTTAGGCATCCACCATCTCTGGCGTGGGTCTCCTTCACAGGCTGCAGGTGGATCTCTGCTCCCCTGTAGACCTCCATGGGCTGCAGGGGAACAGCTGCCTCACCATGGTCTGCATCATGGGCCGCAGGGGAATCTCTACTCTGATGCCTGGAGCACCTCCTCTCCCTCCTTCTTCACTGGTGTCTGCAGAGCTGTTTCTCTCATGTATTCTCATTTCTCTGTCCCAACTGAAATTGCCCTTCTGTTTTTTTTTACTCAAACACACACACGCACACACATACACCTTCTTAACTATATTATCCAGAGGCCCCATCATCATCAGTGATGGGTCTGTCTTGGATTCGGCTGGCATTGGCTCTGTCAGATACAGGGAAAGCTTCCAGCAGTTTCTCACAGAAGCCAGCCCTTTAGCTCCACCACTACCAAAACCTTGCCACGCACACCCAATACAATGTTTGGGTTGTAAGCTGTATATAATTTCATGATCCATTTTTCTTTCAACAGTAAAATTCCTATTTCTTTCTATTCATTTTTATTAGATTTTAAGTTATTAAAATAAAAAGCACCATAAATAATATAAATTAAGCATGAATAATAATTCCAACTTTTCCATGGTTGCCTAACTCCCAAACAGTAAAATGAGACAAAAGTTTGCATACCCGTGTATGCTTGAAGATATGATCAGGTGAAGAACACTGAATGTGTATAACATGGATACACGTACCTGCTCAGTTTCACATACATTTAGATTACAGCTGTGCTGATTGAAGATGTTTGCAACATCTTCAAACATGTATGTCGTAGCATAGCACATATTAACAGAAATAGAGCTCATCCAACATCCTGTTTAGTGATGAAATTGGTGTACACATTTCCTAAAATGGGACAGTCCTATTTAGTAGTGTGGATTAGGCTGCTTCATATACTCCGTTGGGTACACCAATGACAAACTAAGCAGAGCAAGATAGAAAACCTTTCTTTCCTGTGTGTTGACTATTTTATTATTTTTATGGCATATTTATCTCTTGATACATAATCTTCACAGGTATTAGCCTAGGTGCTTATGACCTCTATGTGGTTTATCAAAATAAATTATAATAAAAAGCAATAGCAAGTGCGATAAAATCATTCTTCTAGTTGTTTATTCTTTTCTTCAAGGATGAAAATATTGCCATGATTTTCAAACATATTGTAGATATTCATTGTCACATAGTGATACAATAACTTAAATGAACTGATTTGTGTTTCCAATAGATAGATGGTATCTGCTACTATCAAGAAAGAGATGCAAAAAGTCTCATTTTTTCTTATTTTCCTGACTGGTTGTTGCAAATCAAATATCCATCATAAATGTGAATGTCAAGGCTTTCTCACAATGCAGTTCTGATTTTTTTCTGCTTTTGATTCAAATGACATTCAACAGCAGAGATTTTGCAGTGCCTTCTGAGGTGGGAAAAGTTATATAAAAATGTTTTTCAGGTTTTTTAGTGTTTAGCACAAAAAAAAAGGCTCTAAGGAGACCTTAGAACAGCCTTCCAGTAGCTAAAGGGGGCCTACAAGAGAGCTGATGAAGGACTTTTTCCTGGTTTAATTAGAAACTAAAACTTCTCTTGCGAAGTTTTTGAGGTCTGTGAATTTTTTTCCTTCTCTAATTTCATACTGATACTTTCAATTTCTTATTGATTTTTTTTATATATATTACAGAGCTTTGAGTTTATAGCTCAAAGCACTAAAATAAGATGGCACCAGTGATTCATTTTTCCTGAAAGAACAGCTATTCTACTTTCCCCGGGAGCATGGCTTGTGCCTTATGAATCTGTTGAATGGAGTGAACAAGCTATTCCACTTTTTTACTGCTAAGTTATTTTCTATTACAAAACATTATAAGATGAGTCTGATGAAAATGATGAGAATGGAAAGAACTGGAATTGTCATCTCATGGTGAAGACACTGGACCAGCAATCAGGAAGACGTAAGTTGAATTAACCATTCCCCATGGATCCCTCTTGGAGAATCATTCATTTTTTTCTGTGCTCAGCTTCTCATTTCTACAGTGATGGGAGTAAAAGTTCCTCACCTTTCAAGAGAATTTGGAATAGTGGTCGATATTTTCATTGTGATCACATATTTAAAAGTTATTGGCTACAAACGTAAACACAGCAACTGTGTTTATGTATATACAGCAACTTACCTTGATTACCCTGTGATTACAGTCACTAGAGTTTTACCACAAACCCCAGGCTTCTTTCAAATTTTTATCACTAAAATATACTGATGACTCAATGAGGGAAATAATTCTCTTGAAAACAACAACCATTTTCGAAACTGGTAACCCAGTAAATAATGACCAGAAAAAGGTCGTGTAAAGTTTAGTCTAATCCTAATTTCTGAATCTAAAAAATAAACAGGAAAAAAAAAAAGAAAACTGAAACAGAGTTAATATTAAAAATTAAGTTAATGTCTGATATTTCTGAAAGCTTTTTTTTTTTAGATTGATTGTGATTTATATGCATAATGACTCATTTGTGGATAAGCCATGAATTTTCAGGCAGTGAGCTGATTTTCAAATTATGTAAAAGGATGAAAGAGGGAACTAAATCTCCATTACAGTACCGTGACTGAGACACAAGGCAGCCATATTTGAGTTTCCCCTGTGCAGTATGATCATGCTGCAAAAATAGGTGTTGTAGCTCTTATTCATTCATTTGCTAGAAACATCTACATCCGTCTTAATAATCTACCTGCTTTTGCTTTTTATTCTTATTTTAATTCTTCTGCCCAGATAGTTATATTGCAGTAATTTTCAAAATAAGTCTGATTACTAAAAACAGATCAAAAGCAAGGCTACTTGCACTCTCTAGGGAGAAAAGATATGAATTCTAAAAGCTAAGAGTAACTGTATGGATTATCCCTTGGAAACCAGATCTTGTTTTAACAGTAGTCAATAAGCAATAGATAAGGAATCAGAACAAACATCACTTGAAACATTTAATTGATATAAGTAGTGATAAAAAAATGAACCGATATATTTATTTTAAAAATTAAATTTTCAGAATTGATGCGTCTTGAAATTTATTGTGTGCTTTCAGTGATTCTTTAAATAGCAGTTGGGTTTGATTAGAGTTGGAACTAGGCAGAGCCAACTAGAAAGAAAAACACTGTCATTTTTAATATGCTGCTCTTCTGAGTTCCTCTTATGAGAAGACAGGGGAAAGTTAACAAAATTTGTGATTAATTGGCTAGGTCAGAGAGCTGCTAAGGACTCTAGGGAGACTCTTCAAGTGACTACAACTATATTGAAATCTCATATGATATTTCAAGTGAACCTGAAGAATGAGCCAGCTGAACTAGCCATTAAATATTGTATTACGTTAGAGAGATGTGAATCACACTTAATTGTAAAAAAGATATTACTCATACTTAAATATAGATAAAATATTTTGAATAGTCTTTTCAATATGTATAGCTGCATAAGTATGGCACCTTACTTGCATGATGCTTTAAGAGTTAATAAAAAAATACAATTATACATGTTAGGGCTGCCTTCTGGGCCGTAACTCAGATTTGTTTCAAAATATCTGAAGTCAAGATTGACTTTGGATCAGATTATGCATCCTTCTCCTAATAACTTCCACCAAAAAAATCACATGGTTTTGTAATACAGCCTTGCATAATAATGCCTGTAAAAGTAGAAATATAGGACATCCTTGTAAGTGAGAAAACATGAGCTGCAAAACAAGCAGGGATAAATGTTTCTGTGACTGAGAGACAGAGGTACACATCAGAGACAGACTTTGATGTCCTACAAATGTCAAATTTGATCTGCAGATTTTTTAAAGAAAAAATCTGGCATTTTTCTGTATCCAAAGGGACCCTTGACAACACTCTGATAAGAAGAGGAAAAGTTCTGCGTCATGACAAGAGTTCAGCTACTGAATTGAATATAGAAAGTTTTACTTTCTTACATGACTTCAGCATACAAAGCTACATGCGTTATCAGGAATGCAGACAGTGATATAGATACACTATTTGTGTCAGATGCAAAGTATAATCTGCATTTTTAAAATCTTGTTGAGAAAAGAAAGAAGAAAGAAAGCAGCAAGAGAGAAAGAGAGAAATACAAGCCATAGTGAGCTGACCTGGCAAAATATCTTCGCAGCCTCTGTTATTTACAGCAGACTTAAGAGGACGTGGTTTCTCTATGTTTTTCAGTGGCCTTTATTTGCCTACTAGGATCTGCTACCTATACCTTACTTTTATATTACTTTATATAAACAGAGTTTAGCTTGAATATTGCAGTGCCTGTGAGAACCAGTTTTTCCTCAACAAATTAGGAAAAGGAATGGCTGAGAAAGAATCAGGTCTTTAATCTCAATGACAGGACAGAAACATCCAGTAATATTATCACGGTTCACAGGCACAGCCGAAGCCAAAGCCGAAGGTTACATCCCAGCAGGACAGTTGTGGACCAGCCTCTGGGGAATGAAACAGCTGTGGAATTTTTCCCCAGGATCTATGAAATAAAGAAAAATTTCCTGTTGGGTCAAATGGAAGAAGTAGGGGTTATTTCTAACAGAGTTTCCCTTTCAAAATCTCATTTTGAAACAGTCTTACATGACTATAATTATTTCTGCTGTTGAGATGGAAACAAAAAGGGTGAAGGCTGCCTCATAATGGTTGTTGAGTAAGAATTACATCCATTCAATGCAATCCTGTCTAGACTTTCTGGTGGATTTAAACTTTTAACCTTCTTTACTAAACATTGTTACAACCTAGAACCATACAAATGTACAAGGAGATACTGACTGTCTTAACTATCAAAACTGCACCCAGTTGTAGCTAGTTTTCTTAGGATTTGAAAATATCATCTCCAAAAAGCTCCAAGTTACATAAAAGGCAAGAACTGCTCAGAGTAGGGAGCCGAACTGAGTTTTCTGCTCCATTAGTTCACTGGTTTAATATAAACAACAACTTTAAAATTAGACACAGTCATTATTATAAAAAGTCACCATGATTTGGGCCTACAAAAATAAATAGGTGATATTATTCAGGCAAGGATTTCTGCTGTTCTTCTCTACTCTGGAATGTAGTAATGTGAGTAGTAGTAATAATTTTTTGTTGGTGGTTAACCCAGAAGTCATTACTTTCTCATTGCCCACATTGAAGAATTCAGTGTGCGGAAAGTAAAATTATTACAAACCCTACCGCCTCCCAAATAATGTGATGAGTTTTAAACACTAATATCATAAGAAACTGCCTTCTTAGAGGTTATATAGCAGCTAGAATGAGACATTTTAGTTTTCTTTGTTCATGTGTTTATCCCACCAAAACAATACAAAACCCCTCCAAAACCTAAATTTTACCTTTTGCTTGAAATTGCTTGTGGCACTACTATTTTCTACCTATGTACCTTAATAAACAATATTATATGAACCATATATTAAGGTTTTTCATCTCTTCATGTACACAGTAGCTATCATAATTTTGTCTTACTTCATGCCTCAGGTCAGATCAAAACTATTTCCATCAGGTTCTTGGTCTCTCTCTCTCTAAATATACTTACCTGCTGATGAAATTAGTAATGAGAAAAAATAGCTCCCATTAAATAACTGGAAGTGTTTTAATTTACTTCAGTAGGCTCAGATCGTTTACTTCAGATCGTTTCCATTGATGGATGAAATCCTGATGAGAAAAAAATGATGCACTTTTGTCATTAATGAAAAATCTCCCTAGTCTGGCTTAACATCCTTTTCCAGTACTCATATGTTGTTAAGAAAAGTGTGCATTCTTCTTCTTTAAAATATTTCCCTACTCTCTTCTTTCCCACCTGACAAATGCTCCTAAGTGTGGATGCAATGGCCTTGCTGCTCGTCTTGTGGAAATAACTTGGAATGTGAAAGATAACTCCTTCGGAGATGGGAAAGGTTTTAGCCTATCACTGACTTGCTGTACTAAAGATGGTGCTAGTTAAATAGCTTCTTTCTGCTTTTGGCTTCTTCCATCCTATTGCCATTGCATAGTCACAACTGTGCTACTCTCAGATAAATTCAGTACTCGGTTTCACGAACAGCCTTATTTTTGATATTTCTAGAAGAAAGCAGCATCCTATGACTGTAACTGGTGGCTGCTATAGGTCCATTGCTGTGCTTGATCAAACACAATCTGGGGCCTTTCCACCATCCATTACAGAGTATTTAGCCCAGGCTTGTTCTGCCAGCCCCGGAGGCTCTGACTCTGTCCTAGCACAGATGACAGGCATCACCCTCCCTAAGGAATACATGAAACCTTGACTCTACAAAAATCAATCTACTTTCATTTCCATAAAGCATGAAAGGTAGATTGCCTTTGAGAGTAGAGGTTTGTATTCCTGGGTTTTCAAATCAGCAGATGAAGAATATTGCCATCTGATACTTTAACCGCAAACACGGTATGAACTATTATCACAGGCAGTGCAGAGTTTTGCTGGCAAATAGAAGACTGATCACAGTAAAAATGATTAAAAGCCTCCTTATTATTACAATTGCTGAGCTCAACACAATAGCTTTTCACCCGTTCATTGCTCTTTTTTTTGAGTCAGCCGTTCTTTGCTATCAAACTTCCCAGCCTGAGCTTCCTTAACAGCTCCCTAATCAAGCCTGGCCAACTGAGAGATACTGGAAGGCCTCCCCTCAGATCTCATCAGTGTCATTCATTGAATGGATGCATCGTTTCCAATATGCCACAAGGCTGTGTCCTCTGCAGAATAGCTGAGCTCACTGCCCTGAGCATGTCCCTAGACCCTACAAATTGGCAGTGAGTTTTCTCTGGTGAGCCAAGAGGTAGTCTCAGCCTTCTGGCATCCCCATGCAATGCTGCTAATGAAAGTTTTCTGCTCTGCCTACATGAGCCTGTCATCTCTCTCCACATTCCACCCCTCGCCACCTTTGTGCAAGAGATGTAACGGGGCAAAATCCCCACAGTGCCCTTGGGCACATCCTCCTCCTATCACTCAGGTTTTGATGCTGCTCTTCAGAACAGAAGCACATGAGGAGGTGTTTATTCCCTTCCTGACCTGTTTTACAGCTTCCTTTTAATGAGCTGCCCACAAACCAAATATGTTTAAAGTCTATCACACTGATCAGGCCTGTCTTGATGTCTTTTTCTGTAAGCCTGCCTGTATCCAGCTATAATAGTTTACATTTTTTTATGTTCTTTTAATGAAGGATAGAAAATAGTATTTTGTCTATAAACCTTGTTGGTTATAATCTTGCCTATTCGGGCACACCACTCAGGAAAGCTCCCACCTTGCTCTGCAGCCCAACCACACTCTCAGCCCCTACTGCCTCATGTCCCTTATACACCTTCACTCACCTTCCTCCTTGGTTTCACAGGGTTGTCCATCCTGTGTTACTTCTATATCTGATTTTACTCAGCTCTACTAGTTCATATACACTGTCATAACCTAAAAAAATAACAAATAATGAAAGATAGGAATACGTATGTATGAATTTCAGCATAAAAGCAGGATGAAATATTTGTAACCTTCCAAAGAAACTCCACCATACCAGTGCAAGAACTTTTCAACATAAAATACATAATCTGTAGAACACGTATTCTCTATAGTAGACATAATCTTTACTGGCATTTATTCTTAGATATGGATGTACTGCATCATACTATTATGGAGGTTCACCAAATGCTTCTCAGCTATGCTGATTAACTTTGATCATCTTCAGAACTTGGCAGTCACATGAAGGAAGGAAGGCTCTTATTTCCATGTTGTGCCCATATTTCTATACTTTCTATATTTTCTGCTTTCTATATATGATAATATAAATATGTATAATTTCTATACTTTCTGGTTTAAATATAAAAATTTAAGATTTATTTTTCAGACTGAAAGGAAGTAAAAAAAATAAACCCAGTGTTCCTTAGGGCACATCACTAGAAACAATCTCTTAAAAAATTGCACTTCACACTCAGCATTTCTTCTTCTTCAGAGTCATTGTCACTTTTCCTGCCTTTGCTGCCAGACAGAAAGCCTGCAAGTATTGTCAGCACTGCAGAATCAACAAAGCTATGGAAGAGAGAATTTTTTTAATATAACTAAATCAAAGAAAATACCGGAGAGATATTCTAGTATGGGCTGAGAGAAACACAAAGAAAACTTGGACTGAAATGTATAATCTAGGTACCCCGCTTTCCCACCTTTTCTTTTTTAAAACCTTTATATTTGAGAACCTTTTTCTTAGAAAAGAAAGGCTGGCTCAATAACCTAAGTTTTTATGTAAACTGAATTTAATCTTCAATGACTGAAACATTATGGTTCTTTACATTTACTCTATTCTCTCCTTGAAAGAGTGCCATTTTGAGTAGTAATTTCACAAAACTTAGAAAAATAATATAAAAAGAGAAGCCCCATCCCTGGAAACATGCGACTCTGAGCAACCTGGTCCAGTTGAAGATGTCCCTACTCATTGAAGAGAGGTTGGAATAGATACCTTTAAAGGTCCCTTCCAACACAAACCATTCTTTGATTTTAAGATTCTAAGATCTCCTCCAAAACACCATTGCAGAGTTTAAAAGGCTTCTCATTCTATAGTAACTTATCCTATAACAGTACTCAAACTGTCCATCGGATATTCTATATCTGACCCTAGCATATCATCACAGAAAGATTAGCTGACCACTAAGCTGGGTTTGGCCCCTAGTGGAGTTCTGGAGCTGGACAAGTCTCTTCCAGTAATGTATGTTGACTGTACGTGGGAGATACAAATCAGCCCAAACTAGGTGGTTTTCCACACCTCCTATGCACTGCAAAGGTGAATGGCTGCCACCATGCTACACACCTTCCTCTCAACTTTTCTTGCTGGGGACACACTAAGCCTTACTGTAGAAACTGATATTCTCTAAGCCTCTTTGCATGGATACCTTACCCTGCTTCACTCTGGACTGTGTTACTTCAACTGTCCCTGCAGCCTGCCAGGGAGGTAAATCAACCGTAAATCTCCACAGGAGAAAACAAGGAATCACTTTTTTATTATTTCATTTTCAGAGTACTGTAGAACCATATATTATGAGTATGCAGTTTGCTTTAAAACCAATACATCAACCTTCATTCAAAGGTGCCTAAGCTCTAGAAAAGAGGAAAAAAAGAACCTGTTTTGTTTTTTTTAAATATACTTAACTGCATAGTGTCAGATCCACCTATTCCAAAAACAGTCTTCTAACAAAAGACAAAAAAGTCTCTTGCTCATTGTGATGCAATTAATTCTCTAAGAATTCTAAAAACAGTCTCCCTTCTTTCCAGTCTAAATAGTCCACCATCTGCTTGCAAAACTGAAGGAAAATAGAAGTTTTTGATGTCTCTTCTGACATTCAGCCACAGGTTAGTTCTCGTTGATATGCCTCATTTCAGGTCAAGACATGTTTTGCTT
This sequence comes from Manacus vitellinus, assembly GCF_001715985.3. NCBI lineage: Eukaryota > Metazoa > Chordata > Aves > Passeriformes > Pipridae > Manacus > Manacus vitellinus. The sequence goes on along the minus strand of NW_021939396.1, from coordinate 49,885,581 downwards.
TCTGCTAGCCATGTCCAGCTGTGCAACATATGGCTGAATTTTCACATTTGTTTCACATCACAACTTGGTAGCCTTGGGAATTAATCTTAAATCTTGTAAATAAATAAGAAAGAATTGTTACTAGTTTTACTTCCATGTAACTTTGTCACAAATAAGGATGTTTCATAACAGGTAAATGTAAAAGCTAGAAACATGAAGCCACTTGAATAACCTTCATGATATTTTATTTCAGAAATCCCACTTGGGGCTCTTCAGTCATCAAGAAGAGAGAGAGGTGATTTCAATCCTAAGAGAGATTACTCTTTCAGTGGTGGTTCAAATGTTTACTTTTCCATAAGATTTCTGTCACAATGGATAAATAGGAAGCTGTCACCAGCTTTTTTTCCCCATGTTCCAGTGACACTCATCAAGGGATAGGGTCCAGTGTGTGTTACATGAACAAAAAGAGTGATTCCACAGAGGCACACATGTTTTCCATTTCCATTTCCTTTACTTTTTCCGCGTGTCTTGCAATGAAGTATATTTTTCAAAAGTTAAAACAATTCTTTGCATCCAAAATTGCAAAAAACCCCAGCAAAATCACGACAGTTAAACTTCTAGACTGTGCCATCAGTATCTCATTGGAAACAAAGTCCAGCTGCAGTAGAACATCTCTTGTTTTGTAACAAAAAATATAAAACACAGTTTCAAAAATTCTGTGAAAAAATATATGAATGAACAGGGAAAAAAATACACTTAGTTTTCTGTCAGAAAGGGCAGTTTTACTAAAATAATTTCCGGGGTTTGGGTCAGTTTTGCCTAAATTGTTAACAAAATAAATTAAAGCTATTTTCTTGGTTTGTTCTGATAATATCAAACATGTTTGTTTTTACATTAATTTTTAAAATGTTTCAAATCTGATTTTACTACATTAATATTTAATGTAAATGTTCCATTCAAGATGTCAGGGGAGCAGAAAGAATTGAAATGAACCTTTTGATAGTTCTGAATCTAAAATCTTTTAAGTATTCCTTGTTTCAGAAATAGCAATTTCAGGGGAAAAAAAAATCTGGATATCTACTTTCACAAAGAATCACAGAATCATAGAATATGCTGAGTTGGAATGGACCCATTAGGATCATTGAAGTCCAACTCTTAGCCCTGTGCAAGACACTCCAAGAATCACACCATGTGCCTGAGAGAATTTTCCAAATGCTTCTTGAACTGTGTCAGGCTTGGTGCTGTGACCACTTCCCTGTGATGCCTGTTCCAGTGCTACATTTTCAAGAATATAAGTCAGGAATAGCTCCTGAGGAATCAGTGACAACATGTCACATGAGGATCTGTGAAGTTACTTTTTGGAGATCATATGTGATCCTTTTTAGAGATCACATATGTATGTATCTGTTGACTTTTGTGCTGTGATTTGTTAGGACTGAAGGGACAGGAGAATAAAACAGCTGCTGGACACATACAGATGCGACCTACACCATGTAGACCAGTGCATAGAGTTCAGAGATGCTGGCAACAGAGTATCCTTCCAAATAGGAAGCAATATGTCCTTGATACCAGTCAAGTAGGGCACAGTTTTCTCCCTACCTGCTTGGATGCAACACTGTGCTAAGGTAGCAGTACTGCTTCTGTCACCTGAGATGGCACTACATAGAGCAGCTTGAAGCTCTGTGGTGATGTAGCTCTGAATGTTCTCTAGAGTACTTCGTAAAGATGCTTCTAGGCTCCTCAGTTTGGTGTGACTATAATTAAGATCTAGAAAATTACAAATGGTGCACTGAAAGACAGACAAGTGACCTAAAACAAGTGACCTAAAACAAGCAGCTGCTCAGAAAAGAGAGTGTGTGAAAATAGAGGTTGGAATTTATCTCCATTTAGCAACAAGGAATCAAAGGTCACACATTTTAACTGTCTCATGTCTTGCAATGGAGAATGGAAAGAAACATGCATTTTCAGTGCTGTTTTGCTTAGACAAACATTTAGAATGGATCTAAATTGTCGTGGTTTAATTCCAGCTGGCAACTAGGCACCACACAGACACTCGCTCATTCCACCCTGGGAAATAAGGGAGAGAATTGGGAAAGTAAAAGTAAGAAAACTAGTGGGTTGATAAAAAGAGAGTTTAATAATTGAAATATAATAATAATAACAACAACAATAATTTAATGAAAAGGTAAATAACAATAAAGAGAGAGAAATAAAACCCAGGTAAAACAAGTTATGCAAATGAAAAACAATTGCTCACCACACACCAACTGATGCCCAGTCAGTTCCTGAGCAGCAGCCCCCTGTCAGCTTTCCCCCTCAGTTTATATACTGACTGTGGTGCCATACGGTATGGGACATCTCTTTTGTCTGTTGGGGTCAGCTGTCCAGGCTGTGTCCCCTCCCAGTTTCTTGTGCCTCGCCAGCCTTCTCACTGGCAGGACATGAGAACCTGAAAAGACCATGATTCGATGTAACACTGCTTTGCAACTAAAACATCAGTGTGTTATCAACACTGTTCTTATCCTAAATCCCAAACACAGCACTGTACCAGCTACTAGCAAGAAAATTAACACTACCCCAGCTGAAATAGGGACATAATATATAGATTTTAAGATATTACAGTTAGATTAAATGAATTCCATCAAGTATGTTTAAAGTAGAAGCAGTGGGGTCTTGACATAAAAACTTTAACAACTGCAGTGGGGGAAGAGAGACTTAAATGTTGAATTTAAAGAAGGATACTTCCCATATATATACAAATACGTTTGATTTTTTGTCCTGATATAAAGATGAAGATCCTATATAATGCCTGTCTATCACTTACGCTTTAAACATGGCCATGTGCCACTGCAAACTTTGCTGTAGGCTCATAGCTGCCAAGACATAAAGTTTTTATTAGGATTCAGGTTCTCTTGATTTTGCTGAAAGCTCCTAGATGGGACAGAGTGCTGAGGTCAAGACAGAAGAAGCTGCTGACAAGGTCATATATTGGATACAAATATCCAAGTAAAAAAGGCTAGAGATATATATCCAGTAATATAAAGATATAATAAGATTTTATAGATGCATATTAGATCCCTGAAAGAAACCAACCCCAAACCAAAAACCCCACACAATTATTTCCTAAAAAATGAAAATAGTTAATACCTTCATAAGTAGTCACTTGATATGATAATTTGCCTTAACTGAATCACCTAAAATCATATCTGTATGGAGCTGTACTAATACATACTCTAGCAGGCTAGAGATTATATGGTAAGATTTACTTCACTAAACAAATAAATACATGTTAGAGTCAACTCTGTGCTTTAAATAGTCTCAGAGTCCAATTCTTAAAAAAAAAAAAAAATCCAAATATTGGGTTTCTGCACACCAGGAAAGCCAAACTTCTGTCACCAGAAGCAAAGCATCAGCAGAATTGCTGTATTTCTTTATGTTTACCTGTCCTTGAAATGACTATTTTCCAGCACACTGCAGTGTGCTATGAAAACCCAAAGCAGCCTTCCCCTTTGCTTTTTCTGTTAAACACAGTTTGAAGTGTCTGAATGTAAAAATCCCAGTTGTTCAAATCACTGCCAGCACACCCGTGAAAGTGAAAAATAGAGAGAGGGAGAGAAATCTCTAGAAATGTGATTCATCAGCATTGCATGGCCAGTACAAAGAACAGTTAGTGCATGTTTTTTACACCATCCAAACGTGTCATTCAGGATATAACTCCATACATATTCAGACAAAACAGCTGGATGTTAAAAGCATTGTAAAGCTTCAGCATACTAAAATACCTCTCTATTGAATACGTTACCACACACCTTCTCTAGTTTATGGCACAAACTAAATGTTTGCTGTTGGGATTCTCCCCCGTTTTGGGCATTCCTATCAGATGCAGCGTGTTGTACATGAGCAGAGGGGCAGTAAGCATAAGGGTTGGGGAGCTTGTCCATGAACGGAGATCATCGTGGTCCTTTGGGCCAGCGTGAAATTCCACCATGGTCAGGACTTTGTTCAGCACCAAAGTTACCCACAAGAACATATTTCTTGTCATAAAAGTTAGGTATGGGTGTTCAAGAACTAGCTTGTGCTGTTCTCATCTGCCCTGATATTTGGTAATCTGTAATAGGAGCCCACAGCTCTCTTGTTTCTAATTTTGACTATAAGAGTTGTAGTGTACAGGAATCTGGGCCACATAACTCTGAATTGCCCATGAATTTGAATCAATAACTGCTTTTTCTTGAAACTTATCCTTACAGAATACACCGCAATCACTCTCCATAAAACCTAGCCAGAAAAAAATGTATCACTGAAGTTCACAAACCTCAATTCCACCATATTTCATCAGTTCATGGACATCTCCAAAACACCCTGATTACTATTTATGCCCTTGGCATCAAAATGTTACAAGTAGATCTGTACCTTACCTGGCTTGGATCTTCGAGAGATCAGATGCTGTGGTTTGGTGATTGCTTCGTTGTCTCCTCTTTACTAAATATTTTAATGCCTTTCTGACTCTCTTGACTAATCTGTCACCCACTCAATCTGTCATCAAAAGTATGAGCTTCTGCACCTGCAAAAGACCATTTGTCTAAGATTCTCCTTTTTTTTTTCTTTTTAACAAAACCAGAAATCATCCTAAATACCAACAAACAAATTTATCCAGTTGTACATGTCTGGTGTCTTTGCCTTCTGCCTTCCTTCGCTTCAGGGACAGATGTTTCCATGGATATTTATCCCCTCTGAATATTTCCTTTTTTTTTGCTTCCAACAAAAGCTTTATCCCCTCTAACAGTTGTAAAAAACCCCCCAAAAATCTCATGCAGCTTTTCATGATTATTGCTTTGTAATTTTTATGCTATTACTGTTTCCTTTTTGTGGTGAAAAGGACAACCCACAAGCCTCATTTTGCTTACAAGAAGGGTTGCTTCCAACAGTAAAACACTGTGAAAGCTACAATACATATAGAAGGAGATAGCTTTTTATTCTTATAGGAATAAAAAAAGAAGCTCTGAATGAATTTAAAAACAACATCTATGCATTTATGCCCTTTTAAATAATTTGTTTTATAAGCATATATTTTTTCCTAAAGAGGATTTGGAAGTGTCCCTTAAAATATCCCATCATTACACCATTTCACTCTGACTGTTTTTCAAGGCTTGTGAGTGGATTTTGCATGGATCTTAACCCCAAGGCAAAACAGAAGACATTTTTAAAAATCCGGTTAGACACCCATACCATCAAATATGTGCATTTGCAATTATTTTAATTAGTCCTTCAAATAAAGATTAGTGCAGTGGTTATTAATGTTATTATGATAATACATATTCAGGTAAATGTATGTTCACTCATTTGAATCTGCAATGAGCTATACTTCTGCTTTCTCATTTCTCTTTTGACTCTAAAAGGGGATATTAAAACCTAGAACATTATTAGTGTAATGTTATGATTGAGAAATTACACTTACTAGAGTAAAGATACCCAAAGGATGGTTTCCAGAGCAACCACAATTCAGCCAGCTTGCACTTTATGCATCTCCTGAAGGGAAATCTACCTCCTGCTCACAGCTGGGCTATATCTTTACAGTTACCTCTGGTTGCAGGGTGACTCTGCAGATGTTTTGTCCTTTCACAAGATGCTGCAGCCATGAAGGATCCAGTCACCAGCTGCAAACTGGGAAGAGACCAGTTCAGACCACTCTTAACGACCCTCCTCCCACACTAGGACATGCCTCAGGTATTCTCAACAGCACAGTCCTCCCTGTGTCCTACTCCATGTGTCCAACTATACTAAACCTCTTCTGTGAGTCTTCCTTGGATAGTAAGGTTTGTTCCCAAGGGCTTTAAATTAGCATCCTCCTCCATCAGGATCCAAATGGCCCCAGTCCTGCTGGTGCCCCCCCAGAGAACACTCGGAAGCAGAGGGCTGAGCAGCTGCAGGGCCGGGGCCTCCAGACTGCATCAGAAATCAGAAAGACGGAGGCCTGGACTAACACACATGAGAATTGTTGACCAAAACCTAGTACTGATATAGAAGCAATACTGAATAGTCCAATTTAACATCTGAAGGAGCAATAATGGCTCCTATTATCATAGAATATCCTGAGTTGGAAGGGACCCACAGGGATGACAGAAGTCCAATTCCTAACACCAACCAAGCCCTTGTCAAACATAGTCCACCTCCAGATTCATATGTGGAGCTCCTACTGAAATAAAGAGTAAGTTTTTGGAACTGTAGGTTGAATTTTTGTCATGTTTCTAGAAACACTGACAGTGTGATTTGGTGTTAGTGCTGAGAGTTTGAAATCAGTTAAACTACACTATTTTCAACTGCAAGCATTGTGTACTTTTGAAACTCTTGATGGCAGTTTAAAACTGGCTGTTACACTGCCAATATAAACAAAATAAAATTTTAACAGATTAGTACAGGAACAGAAATGTTCTTCCAGTAGGGGTTAATACCACCATAAAATAATCTTTAAAAGAAGTTATAATGGTGGAAATCACATATCCCTGTTAAGCCTACTGACACACAAGGCCCAGCTCTCCAAGAGCTGTGGCCAGGGTACTGCCATTTCATATTTCTTTAATACTCTCAAAGCCTGCTTTGGAGTGTCAGATTTTGATCTGAATTTGGAAAGGCTCAAAACTGTTGATGAAAATAATGGGACTGACTCTTTCCAAACTGGCTCAGTGCAATGCTCTTGATGTGGGTATTTGGGAAAGGCATCTGATATTTTCCACAAAACAATGCAACAGGCTTAAACATGGCAATTAAAAACATAATCTAAAGCAATTAGAATTCCTTCCTAAGAATGTCACTACGGTGTCACAGGTAAAGCAATTAACAGAGGAAGTATAAAAATAAATAAAATTGAGAGGAACCTAATTTCTTATTTTAATAAGACAAGAAGAATATGTTAATAATAACAGCTTTCTAAAGTTAACATCTCATTTTTGGAGTAAAATTTTCAGAAAAACAATTTTAAAATTCATTAGAATGCAGTTTTAGAATACATTCAGAAAATATTTGCCTAGCTGCTGTATTATATTCACAGTTCTAACACATTCGTAAAATCTCTGTTAAATTAATCAGACACTGTGAGTTTGACAGGATTAATATTGGTGTCATAAATCAGCAAATATTCTGAATGTTGCTTCTTGAATTTCACAAAATTAAAAACCATGATGAAGAATCAACTCACAGTAGACAGTGCAATGCCATTTCTATCCCACAGTCAACCGGCATCCAAACGCCATTCCCTGTTTATACAACTGAAAAAAGGACCATGTTATAGTGTGAAAGAACCAATTTGATTCAATACCTTCTTCCTCATTGCTCCTAACTTCTGCTGATGTTTCATCATTTGTTTTTATGTAATCATCAAGACTTCATGTTCTTGCCATCAAGAATGAGCTTTTTGTTCTCGGTGTAAACTCCTATGCTCATGGTTGCCTTTAAATATTAAATAACAATACTTTGAGTAGAGAAAAAACAGTGAAGGTCATGACAAATGTTTTGTTTCTGTCTCTGGGATCAAAATTTGTTGAGAGTTTGATCTTGGAAGTAGTTAAGCTTCTCATTATACAGAGAATTCAATACAGGGTCTTTAGTCAGGGTCACCTACATCTGTTGAATTCAGTTCATCTACAGTTTATAATACAGGGTTAAAATTTAACATAATTTTCATCAGAGCAGGCACATAGACATGTTGCACTTTAACACTGAGTCAAAGGACAATGTTCCCTCTTTTGTAGCATAAAGCCCCAACATCCCAGTCCTTTTGTGCAAAGAAATGGAAGGATGAAAAATTTACATACTTATAATGACAGTATAATATTTATTCTGTGTGGTATTAGCCAGTATAGTTTTTCCTAATACTGATAAATTAATTCTGTGTGCCATATGGCAGAATTTCTGCAAATATTTGCAGATTTAAGCCATTTTATTTCTTCAGATATTGAACAAGCTTCTTAAGAAGTGTTCTCCAACATAGCTTTATTATTTCAATGTGAGAATACTAATTTATATTTTTATATATGTAATGGATAAAACCTGCATAATCTTGAACTTTGTCCATGGTGGTCAGGAATATAGCCTTGGACAGCTGGAGAATTCACCTTGATATTATGACAAAACCAGATCATGTGGCTAGAGAGGAAGTATATTTCTACTTTCCCTAGTATTAAATGGAATTTTTTTCTGTGTACCATTAATGTCATTTAAATTACTCAAGTAATTTAGATCCAATGTTGGTGGCAGCAATAAGTGTTAAATGTAACAAACCACTTTATGCATACTTGCCACTGTCCTGGTGCTTATAAATGTGGAGTCATTTGGGGAAGGTTTGTGAACACATGGTATCTGTTTTGAGTTTCCTAATGTGGATTTGAGAATCTAAGTGGCTTACATGTGCTGTCTGAACAAATTCTTGCACTTTCATCCTGGAAACAGTATTATCCCTACAAAGAAAAATTGCTGCAGCAAAAGGTCTGCTGATTCACTGCTGTTTGCCCCATGGTGTTCATTTAGATTAGTGCTGTTACAGTGGTTTAGTTCCACCTCAGAAGATAATGAGTCTAAATTTCATTTCAGTTAGTTGTGCAGGCATGTACTACAGGATAAATATCTGCAAAGCAGAGGTGAGGGGACAGAAGAAACTGTTCATTTGGTAAAAATAATTTTAAGGTAATGATGATTCGTTTTTTCTTTTTCCACACACACACAGAAGTTTTCTGGCAAGAAACATCAAATAATGAACTTGGGCTAAGTTTTCCACTTCCTCCAAACGAAAAGTAGCTGAGATTTGTTGTTGGTTTTTTTTCAGATGAGTGATTTGGATAACAGTCTGAAAGCTGGTTGTAGCTGCAGCTCTGCTAAACACTTCCTCTACAGTTATCAGACACAGGTTCAACAAGGCCAAGTGCTGAGTCCTCCACTTTGGCCACAACAACCCCATGCAGTGCTACAAGCTGGGGGCAGAGTGGTTGGAGAGCAGCCAGGCAGAAAGGGACCTGGGAGTTTGGATTGACAGGAAGCTGAACATGAGCCAGCAGTGTGCCCAGGTGGCCAAGAAGGCCAATGGCCTGTATCAGGAACAGTGTGGCCAGCAGGACCAGGGAAGTGATTCTTCCCCTGTACTCAGCACTGGTGAGGCCACACCTGGAGTACTGTGTCCAGTTCTGGGCCCCTCAGTTCAGGAAGGATATTGAGGTGCTGGAGCAGATCCAGAGAAGAGCAACAAGGTTGGTGAAGGGACTCGAGCACAAGTCCTATGAGGAGAGGCTGAGGGAGCTGGGGCTGTTCAGCCTGGAGAAGAGAAGGCTCAGGGGAGACCTCATCACTCTCTAAAACTCCCTGAAAGGAGGTTGTAGCCAGGCGGGGGGTTGGTCTTTTCTCCCAGGCAACTATCAGCAAGACAAGAGAACATGGTGTTAAGCTGTGCCAGGGGAGGTTTAGGTTAGATATTAGGAAGAAATTCTTTACAGAGAGGGTAATCAGGCATTGGAGTGGGCTGCCCAGGGAAGTGATGGATTCTCCATCCCTGGAGGTTTTTAAGATGAGACTGGATGTGGCACCAGTGCCATGGTCTAGCGACCATGGTGGTAGTAGATCAAGGGTTGGACTTGATGATCTTGGAGGTTCCTTCCAACCCGTCTGATTCTATGATTCTATGATTCTGTGAATATAACAGGACTGATGAATTTGAGTGTTTTGCCTGATCAGTCTTCACTGACTTGTACATTCAGGTTCAGCTTTCAAAGAAACCCTAAAAAAGAGATGTCAATGAATACAAAAATACTTGTAGGAGAAAGAGAAAAGGACTCTGCAGTTCCCAGTGAGCTGGCCCTCTCCTTACCTTTCCCAAGCATTTGTACATATGGTGCCCACAACAGCATCCACCCCAGCCATGCACCTCAGTTTCTCAGTGTACCATCTGTCTCCGTACACCTTTCAGTATGAGCACACAACACAGGAAAGGCAGAATGCTGTTCATGCCATTAGTGCAACAACAGGAGATGGTCAAATCCTTGCAAAGAGATTTGAGCAGTAAATTTACTTTGCCAGCCAACTGAAAAAGATAAAATGGCAGCAGATATGGCTTTTCTTTCTTTTCTTTTCAAGCATATATTTTGTTGCTTAATTTTGACACCATGTTCCTGACTGCCATACTTAAATCTGCTGCCTCAGGAAAATGAAGGACACTAACCAGTGCTACAAAAAACTGAAATGAAGGAACTGTGGCCAGAGGAGTGACAGAAAGACTTTTCTCTTTTCTTCCTAGACTTTTATTGAAGAAAAGGAGAAATTTAGTTTAATGTAAATATATATGTGGGTGTAAATAAACCTTTGTAAATATTTTCCCCTTCCCCCAATAATGAATGGTTGTGTTTCATCTGAAAACTCTCCACATGAGGTGAAAAAGATATCAAGTCCATACCATCACTAAACCTTCTCACAGGGGAAAACTGTGGGAGGGGGGCTTGAACTTAGAAATTAGATTCTTGGGAGTTTCAAACCACCACAATAGCATAGACATGTACATATGAATGACTCATACAACTTCCCCCTGGAGCCAAAGGAAAGAAATACATACTTCTGAGATGTGATGCATCCCATTCTAATGCAGACACCAAAACCAGGCCAGATAGACATATTGAAACTGTAAACTAACCTGTTCTTCTCCGCTGACTCAGAAAGGAGTATAGGGGAGTAGCTCACCCATAGCTTTCTTATCCATATACACAAACTCACAGTTATCTGAGATTATTCTCATGAAAACAAGTGAAATTCTGATGCAGAACACTGAAAGGAAGAGGATGAACAACACAGAAACAACCCTACTCCCCCCAAAAAACCAAAGCAAACCCAAACCAAGATGCAGGGTAGCAGTAAAAGCTGGGGAAGAGGGGACATTGAATTAGTACCATGTCAGCTGGTGCTGTAGGACAGTAAATCTCTGAGGAGTCCTGCCATTGAAAGCAATCTGATTGCCTTCAGATTAAAACATATGATGAGGCAATCTTCTTTTAATATGTCAGAAGTTATGTTCTAAGGTAAGTATTGTAGATATTCATACTATGCCCTTGGCATTGTCCTAAAGCCACACTGTGCTGCAGGAGCCTTCCCTCTCTGCAATACTGGTTTACAGGTGATAGCATTTGAAATACAGTTCAGATTATTTAGATTATTTAAATTATTCATTCTGCATAAATGTTTTGCTTCAAATATAAATGTTTCACTGCAACACTGATTGACGGAGATGCAGTAAAAATGATCAGAGATATTCAGGTGTTCTTTAAAGTGAGTATTCCAAAGTAAGAAAACTAATTTCTCAGTTCATTAAGCTTTCCAAGGAACTACTCCACTGAGGCTGTAGCTGTCTGCCTCTGCCCTGTGCTCATAAAGGGGACAAACTGAGAGTTCCCCCTTTCTCCTTAGTTTCTTAACAGTGTGCATTTGGCAGCTGTTATGTCTAACTGAAAGGATTATGCTATTTCATATTTCTCATTTTCATCAAAAAGGATTAGTTTATAATCCTTGCTACCATTTCATTGGACTAACAAAGCTGTTTTTCAACTGCAACAAAAATCTGAAAAATTATTATTCATTATGACTACAAGACATTCATTTTCCCTTCCCATTTTGTTTAAAACAAAAATGATTCTAGGCTTAGCATTACGATTCATATAGAAGCTTTTGTCACTTCAGGATATTTTTACCATCCTATTACTCACCTAAACTATAATCTTGGGAAACTTTAAAGAGAGCAAGCAAAATGGCAACATGTCAATATAGTGTATAGAAACTATATATCTGTAACAAGTTTACCAGTGCAACCATAAACATAGTATGAATATGTTTGTACTTGAAAATGTTTTCCTAACATCATTTAAAGACTCAGAGGTTCAAGACATGCCTAAAACTACCTCTTTCAGAGTTTAGTTGTCTATAAACACATCAAAACAAGATAATATCTGGCTCTATATTATATGGAATCTAAACTTGGTTACACATAGTGCTTTCGCTGACTACAGAGTCAGCAATATTAGATAGACTGCTAAGGTCTTTTTACTTATTATTTAATCAAGACTTGATATTAAGAAAGACATCTGGTATCTATCATTTAGTTTAAGGTATATTAGGTTTTCATAGACATGATTTGAGCAGAAATGAATCTCTTTCATATCAACTTCCATCCACTCATACCTCTAAAGAGGTTTTCTAAGCAGAATGTGATACTGTTGTCTTCATAAGCGTCTATAATTTTCCACTAGTTGAAATACATAGAAATTGTTTGCTTCCATGTAACAGGTCTTTCTACACAGGATGTTTTTTCTGTCCCATGAAAATAGACAGAGTAATGAGTATGCGACTGAAATACTGCGACAAAAACCATCATTGGGTATTTGCTGAATTTGGTGAATTCCAATTTTCCTGTTCAAACAATCTTTCTATAAATCTTTCTATAAATATTTGTGGCACCTTTAACTTTGTTTCCTGTCCTGCTCCATGTTTTGTATCAAAAGGGTCACATTATGTTATACAATATATAAAATATCACTGCTAAAAAAGAGTAACTACTCTTACAGTAGTGTATTTCAGTGTAATTTGTCTCTATACACAATGAATAACTAAGAAAAGTGAGACAGCTTCTTAAAAATAGATATTTGTAGCAGTAGCCTTTTCGACAGTTATGTTCTCTTCTATGTCTTCTTTTAGTTTATTTTTACTTATGATATTCTCTGTAAAATGGTTACACAATAATAAATAATGTGTTGATCTTATTGATCAATAAAACCCCACCAAAATGGTTGTGAAGAATACTTATCTCATGCAGTATGTAGCAGACCAGGAAACAAAGACCCAGTTGGGTACTTAGTGAAAACAGAAGGCAGGATGTACAAATGAGAGCTATCTGTTCCCAAGTGTTTCTTCTAAAACACTTTTAAAGGTACTCAGGTAAAGCTTTTACGGTGACATTCTGCTCATTAAAGACATCCAGAGAAAAAATGTTCTAATTACGTGGAGTGTTGAGGAGCAACTGGATACATTGCCAGTCCAGAGCGAGGCACTGGAAAATGTGTGTAGTTGCTAGGCTGCTGCTTCCTTGTGACACTCAGGTACTCCTGAGGCTCAGGAAATTGTGTTGATCAATCTCATGAGAAAACTTCTTATCTCAAACCTCTCCCACACAGAGTCCCATTTCAGTACCTAGGGCTTTGAAAGAGGAAGAAAAGAAAGTGCATAACAGCAAATGTTAGAGGAAAAATAGCCAATTAAATGCTAATATTCAGTTCTGGGTCATGGACTAGTTTTATGCAGTCTAACAAGAAATGGTTTGTAAAATTTCAAGTGCTGAAAACATAGGGGTTTTTAGGTTTTTGTTTGGTTTTTTGTTTGTCTTTTTGGGGGGGTTGTTTGGGGTTTTTTTGTGGATTTTTTGGTTGTTGTTTTGTTTGTTTGTTTGTTTGTTTTAAGCAAATCAGGCTTGTTAAATTAAATTCACATTTTTTGGGAAGATGAGGTATTTGCAGCCTTGGGATGGATTTTACCGTACATGAAAAAGGCTGCAATTGACTTTATGTAGCTACAATGTGAACCATTCCAATTTCAGTTGAATTATTAATGTGAGCATTTTATGACTACATACTGTCATCCACTTGGGATGTCAACATCAGTGAACATAAAACATCTAAGTGGAGACTCGACTGGATTAGTAGTAATAATAATACCAAACCCTGTTGTTCCATCTGTTGGATTTAGCAGTACCTGTGGATCTCTTCACCTGCTACATTAGCACACTTTACCACCAAGTAATGGCAGAGGGACACTTGGTGGATCACCTGCTGCTAAGAAGCCACTTCACAAGGGTACAGTCTCCCAAGTCAGAAAATATAGAAGCAATTCAGAAGACAGTAGTGATCAATAAGTCCTTCCAAGGCAGCAGATTCTTATCTAGGATTTCACTGAGAAAGGATTTAAATGGAGTTTATCCCAAAACAACTCTCCAGTTTTCTCCAATTTTTCCATGCTTACAGGGACCAGGTGACTCCAAACAATTCTAGTTGACTACAGGTTTAATAAGTACAGATGTTCTCAAACAAAAAGCCAACAAATCTGTGCCACTTTGGTATATCTTTATGTTTATTTGTCATTCTTCAGACTGATATGCTTCTGTTTTCAACAGTGTTTTCAGAGAGTGATTGTACACCAAATAGAAATGTAAGCTTTCTAAAGAATGGGAAGTTCTATGCTTTTTACAGCTCAGGTGACAGACTGAATATATGAATTATACACTTTTCACATACTCTGTGGGCCACGAAAGGGGTTTCCTATTTATAAAGTACAGGTAGACCAGAAAGGGACAAGAAATCACTCTCTGCAATGTAAATGATGGAGTGTGACACAGTGTGTAACAGGATGATGAACAATGCCATTTCAAAATTCATCTCTGTGATTAAGTCAAGCAATTCTGAATATGAATTGACCTATAAGAATTGCTACCTATTTATATATATTCAAAGAAAGGACTGAAAATAATGGCATTTATAAAGTAGGTAAAATATATATTTTGACAGCAATAACAGTATCATCAGAATGGGGACATAACTGAACTGTTAAATAGTTAAAAGAAGTAAGTATTCTTGTAAACCAAAGAATAGGAATAAATCCATAAAAGAGAAGTTTTGATTATGAGATGCAGAGGCAACACATGGTATGAATTCTTCTCAGCCTTATGCCTCTGTGGTTCCTGGCACGCACATTGAGGGTTTAAAAAGCTTTATCCATCGGCAGTATGAGCAGGTCAGTCTGTTCTGAAGCAGCTGGAAATTACATGTCCTGAGAAGTCTCATATAATTATCCCTAACTGCAGCCAAAGCTAATAAAAGGCAGTTAGAGAATATACAAAATAATCCTCCCTCTCTAGTTTGTAGTCTGGGTGATGTGAAATGCATGCATCAAACTAGAATATTGCCTAAAACAGTTCTCTCCAAAAGAGGTGAGTCTCAAGAACCAGAGTCTTGAAAGCAGGGAGGTTAAAGGGTCCTGGGGCTCGTGTCTGTGCCCAGTGCCCATGCGCGCAAGCTGACACACACACATCCATATTCTCCCTCTCCCATGGAAAATGATCTTAAGCAAGAAGGAGCTTCCCCTTGGAGGTATTTCGAACATTCTAAAAAGGTAAAGACAAGACATGAAGACCACTCAGCAATAAAAAGACAGATAGAGTGACTGCAGTACAAGTATACCCTGTGTATAGTTCATCAGTTGGTTATTTATATGGCTAATCTGCAATGAAGAGTATGAACATGTATCACTGTTGCCATAGTTACAGTGGCCTTGTGGGGCACATACTGTGTCACTCTGGTCTTGCACTTAAAGCAATTTCATCTATTATTTATATGATTACTCTTTCTTTCTCCACTTCATCTCCACTCTGCACTACCATCCAGTCACTTCACTCTCCCACAGTTCTTTGAGCATGACTTGTGTGATTTCAGATTACAGAACCATGAAAATGGCATGAGATAATTTTCTACTGAAAAATATAAAGCATTCCATGATCTTAGGTGAATATGAATTCCAGACTGTGCATTTTCTTTTTTTTATAAACATTGAATAGAGTATTCTTAACATGATTTTCAATTCTTTTCCAGGAATGGGAGGAAATACAAGTTAACTCAGTGGTTAGATCATATTTTATAAAGTAAATAAAATAATTGTTGAATGTATTACTTTGGCCGTCAGTAATTCAGCCATTTCTTGATGCAGAGTTCATTACATTACTCAGGAATCATACTGGTTTAATGCTGGTTTACTGATAATAAAAAAAAAGATGTACTTGTCCTGTACTTGCTGTCTTGGGAAGGTAAAGGAGATTAAAAAAAACACTTCTTTTACCTACATTCGGGTTTATAGTCTTAAAATATTTGTTAAATATATTGCAATATTGACTAAATAGTTATTTGCCTAGAAATTAAAAGCTAAAGTAATGGATTAGAAATAACACTCCATGTATTTCAGTACAGCATTGCAAGCTGCCTGCCTTCTACAGAGGGAGCAAAGGAAAAGGAAAGGGTCTGTGCTTTTTTGGGCTCCGTTGTGCTGACATGTGGTGGAGGGAGAAGGGTCTCTGGGATACACATTTGGCCACAGCTCAGAAGCTGGAAATGTGAACAGTGCATGCCATTTGGCTTTAAAATTCCTCCATTTTTTACTATAATGGCAGGAACATACAGTCAAGAATCATTTCAGCAGCTGAGAATGGCATTTTTTACTAAGACAGGTGGCAGCCTCCATGGTTTCACTGTGGCCTCTGTCTGGGCACAGCTTTTTGCACTGTGTTACCCACTACAAAATTAAAGTATGCTTATAATATGGATAGAAATACTTAACCTTAATTCTTACATGAACTGGTATTAAGAGCAATGAAGTTATGGCAACGCGAGCTTTGGAATAGCACACCAAAACCATCCTTTGCTTGCTATGTCCAAATATCCTTTTGAAAGTCACTCCTCTAAATTATCAGTTAAACTATTTCTTTCATTTTGCTGTAGTATCCCAAGAGCCTGAACTTCAGCAGAGGAATTTTATTACTGTCAGATGACAGCCAAACTTAGTTTGGTTTTAATCCTTCTCTAAACACAGGACACATCTCCTGTGAAAATCTGTTCAAGACTCCTCTTCAAAGTAAACCCCATGATGACCCCACAACATTGAACATTGACTCTGAACAAGACCATCTCAATTTGACAGCCCTCCTCTCAAATCTAATGTCACATCCCAGATTCAGGCTGAATAAGAAGTTCCCTTTTACAAGGGTGTTCATATTTGCCTTTGCACCCTGTCGTCCTGTTTTGTCAGATTAAGTGGGAACATAACACAGGAGAGGAGCCATTACAAGTAGGGCCTGTGAGTAGCAGGTTGCCATCCACGACAGTTGTCACCTTGCCTTGCACAGCCCACTTCAAGCACCCTCTTAATCCAGGTTGAAAACACATATTGGTGTCACTTACTCCTTTTGACACTGAGCTGGAAAGAGCTATGAGGGCTGCTAACCTCAGCAGCATCTCATTTCATGTATGAGTGGTAAGTCCATATTCCCTAGAGGGAGATGAATGCTAATGGCTTGAAACTGAGAGGTGCTGAGCATTTAAAGACACTGCTGAAGTCATCTTCTAGCACAGAAGGCACTCTAACAATTATAAATGCTTCTGCTCCTCCTGGAATTAGGACATAAATAGGGCTCTATATTTTTCTGCAGTTAATAAAGAAGTTCCAATGTCTTCAACACAGAGGAAAAGTAATAATATGGTGTCATTTAGATGACTGTTTTGTACTGTTCAGATGTGCTTAGCTGTTCTCTCTCACTGTTTTCAATGAAGCAATATCAAAGGGTTATAAACAGTCCACCTGATACTGTGAACACACTGTAAATTTCCACATATTTGTCAAGTCATATCAAAGTTCAGCTAAATGTAATACTACACCTCTTGCTGGTTCATGGCAGTCCTTAAATGTGCTGATTAAGAATTGAATGTGTTTCTCTGAGACAGTAACAATTGATTCCTGAGTTCCAAGAGCGGCGAGTAAAATGAGTCTTCTGAAAAATTTTTTTCTCCAAATAGCAAAAACCAAACTTCTTGAGCAAGGTATTTCCAATTAAAATTTCATTCAAACAAAAATATTTTAAAAAGGGTTAAACCGTTCCTGGACATATTTTGCTTTTTAGTCCAAGACAGTCCAGCACTTGGTGTTTTATGTAACTCATGCACAAAATCTAAAAAAACCCCTGTGTGACATGGCATAGTCAACAATGCTGATCCTATTTTATTCATACAGTGGAAAGGTGTCAGAATGGAAAAGCAGATTGTTGTCCTTTAGTTGTCTAGAGGAAAAAAATTAGGAAAAAAAAGAAAATAGGATCAGATTGAATTGTTTTCAGGGTGGATTAAAATCATTCAAGGTTTTCCACACACCTAACATATTATTGGAAGCTTCAATATATAAAAACTGGAAGATCCTCATCTCTGGATTTGAGACTGTTGCATTCATTGAGGAGTCCTCTTGTGTTATTGACCATTCTTTCAGGTATCATTCAAATGATGTTAAACTTCTTTTCACTCCTGAGAAAGAAATAAATCTTTTTTTTTCCAGGCCTGTTGTCTTAGATTCATAGCTTCCAATTTTACCCAGTAAACAGATGGTACCAGGAATATTACAATGTCTTTAATAGAGAATCTCAGGGGAACAGGGTCAAGAAGGAAAAGACTAAGGGAGCACTATTTGTATTCTTTTACTCTTTTTTTTCCTCACAATTAGGGAGAGGTTTATGCTAGGCATATTTACTGACTTCAGGCATATTTACTGACTTCATTTAAGTATTTGCCCATGGCCCTTGAATCTTCAACAGTGGGAAACCCTCTCAGGAGGCATTTCATTCAGTCCAAGATGTCAATGACCTCTGCTTTGCCCAAAGACCAGTGCAATCCCATAAACAGGCTGCCAAGATTTCTGCAGAGCTCTGGAATGTGAGCATGGAACAAGACCTTCACATCAGTCTCAACAAAAGTTATTGGTGGACTTCTTTGTAAGGTTTGGGGATTTGATACAGTGCTGTGTCACCAGAAATCACAAGGTCTCATTGTTGGAAGTCCTAGCATTATAATGACATATCAACATAAGCTAGAAGTAAGCAATAAAATTTTCCTTGATTTTCAGCAGTGTTAAGTGCTTGTAGCTCCTACTGACTTGAGTCAGATTTGAGGGTACTCAGCACTTCTGCAAGTCAAGTCATTTAACTTAAATTTTTCTTGCTTTTGTCATTTCTTAAATACTTTTAATATTAGTGGCACTTCTGTAAGAATATGATAACACAACAGAAGCAGATTTGCTTTTGGCCATATGACCTACTTTATAGCTACTTTCATAGTCAATTATTCTTTTGGCTTCTCTATCATTTCACAGCATTAAGACTTTTTTTTAATTAAAACCTAATATTTTATTATGACATAGCAAAAAAAAAAATTAAAAATTATTGGCCCAAAACTGCCTAGGAATTGTGACTATAATGAGTAAGAACTGAGCCAACATTTTTAAGACTTGAAGACACAAATTAGGCTTTTCCAATACTATTGAATCTGCAAAAGTAATCTTATTCTAAAAGACTCAGCAAAGTAGTGAGAGTTTTCACAGAGGCCACTGGGAGTTTCTGAGCACTGAGTACTTTTGAAATTAAAGTTCTATATTGACATGCCTTAAATATTGATTTAGGTTCTTGATGCAGCTTACCAATTCAAAAAATTCTGTCATGATTTGTGAGACCTTGCAGAGGGCAGTTGAGAAATTGCTCACTGTTGCAATATTACTTGAGGAGAAATAAACTTTTTGGGAGAAGCAGGTTATCTCATCAGTTTCTGCTTTACAATCAGAAATTAATATGATTTGTAAAATGCCCTTTTAAAGTGATCGTTAAGTGTATAACTTAGTGGATTTCAAACTTACAAAACAGAACCCTCAGAAATAATGTCCATTTTTTTATCTTGAGTATTGTATTCTTATTAATGAATTAAATAACCAGCATACAAACAAAAATTCAAGTATTACATGAGCCAGTGCAGGGAAGGCAGTACAGAAGTTAGAAGGCCAAAAGACATCTGTGCAATAACCCTCTCTGGCACCCTTTGCAGTCACATTTCTCAGAGTACATCCTCTGCACATCCCTAGAATCATCTACTTGGCATGTGGTTCTTAAAGTAGGGAAGGAGGTAAAAATCTAAGGAATTTAAACCTTTCTAGTAAGAACCCACTTCTCCACCAGCAGACTCTAATCAGTTTTAGATGCTGCCTTCTCCTCACATTACCCTTCTGGCTTGGTAGGGACCCACTCATCACTGTCTGCAAAATATTTTCTTAATTGCAGTTTGAGAACTGCAGTTTGAGACATGTAGCAGATGTCAGACAACCCCCTGAATTCAATCCTTCTTAAACTAAGGGTCCCCTGAGAGAAAAAAAACCAAAACAAAAACCCTCCAAAAAAAACAACACCCAAATCAAAGTGGAGGGAAAATGGCCAAGGGATAGAGAATTCACCACCATGCTCTATAAAATCCTTCCCATGGTTAACTTCCCGCAGAGTGAGGAACGAGTTAGATTTGTCTTCTAGGCTCAGGTAAGTTTCACTCTTCTAGGTCAATACTCATCAGTTTGGTCAAGTACCCCATTAACCTTCACTTTGGTGACTTCTCAAGAATTTTACTATGTAGCGCATTTCCAGGCTTCTAATTACAGCCTCCAGTGCATGCACTCAGACCTATTAACATGATTCTGACCTGGAGACACCACATCTGACCTGGCGACGGGCATATCATACACCAGAGGTCTGTTCAGTCACATCTATACCAAACAGAGATATAAAGTCATCTTTACACTTCTTACTCAATTTTCTCCTGAATCATGACAAGTGTGCATTAATTCTTTTGGACAGTGACCTTGCCAGCTCAATAGGGATGACTTATGATCAAATGAATATCTGCCAAAAAAATTCACTCTCTCCTCAAGGCTACTGTGTACAGAGTTCATATACTTCTTATTAAAGAGCTTTTTTATTTGATGCAGGTCACAAATTCTGTTCAGCTTCATAAGGGGTGTTCTCTCCTATTTGGCAATATTTAATTGTATCCAGTACCCCTGTTTTGCATAAAACCCTAGTATATTTCTTTGCAGCTGATGTGACCCTCAAAATGCTAGGCAATCTCATAGCTATTCCAGACTCCTGTCTTGAATTATATGGTACCGTTGTTACAGAGTTTATGTCGAAAATACTGTTGTAGTAGCAGATTAACATTAATTCTTCACACGTTCTCTGACACTAATTCTTTACTGCAAGTCTCTTACAAAAGAAAGCACTTGACAAGAAGAGAAGAAAATATTATAAATTAATGAACGAGAAGGAAAAGGACCAGAAGGGAAAAAAATGCCTAGGATTTTATTTAGATGCCTCAGTTCATTTCATAAGAAATAGATAAATATGGGCCCTGGAAGCTGCCTGGGACTGATAACTGCCTGAAAAACAAGTAGTTTGATTGATAGAACATAGTAGAAAGAACAGTACACCTAAAATCAATTCTCTCTCTTAGACATATTGACATATCTTTAATTGTCAAAAGATACACTTTAGATTCCTAAACATGAACAGATTTGTAACTAGAAATCAAATAGAAATTCTTTACAGAGAGGGTAATCAGACATTGGAATGGACTTCCCAGGGAAGTGGTGTATTCTCTGTCCCTGGAGGTTTTTAAGATGAGACTGGATGTGGCATTTAGTGCCATAGTCTAGTAACCACGGTGGTTGTGGATCAAGGGTTGGACTTGATGATCTCAGAGGTCTTTTCTAACCCAGCTGATTCTGTGATTCTATGAATTCACTTAGACACCTGGCTTGTATTTTTGGTGCAAAGGAATGCCTCATGGTTTTTAGACATTACCAGAGCATGGTTGCCCATTTTCCATATGTTGGTTAAAGCACTCTTCCAGGATGGTTCTTGGTCCCTTGACTCTTTGGGACTCTCACACACATTTTTGGCTTCCCAGACATGCATTTCACTACATGACTTATGCTTTTAGTAAATACATTTTTAATGCAAATTTCATATACAACACCTGTATAAGGGACGTTGATACTTTTGGTCTGTGTTTGGCTCAGCCACCTGTGAGAGTGTATCCTTTCCCTGCCAAGTTATGAGAAAACAAGCACTGATAAAATGGGAACTTTGTCCTTGAAGAGAGTTCTTGTATAAACTATATTTAATTGCTGTTTTTGATAGGCTAATCGTCTTCCAAGGGCACTTGAAGGAGAAATTGATGAGGGGGATGATGAAGTAAACCCACCAACTCAATTAAGAAAGACCTCTGAGGCATCCTGCGCATGCTGGAGGGGAATTCCAAAGTACCCAGGCACACGCAGAAGAAATACCACTCGCATAACCAAGGGGTGGGATTGAGAGCCTCTAGCTGGGCGGTGCTGGCCACACCTGTCTGGATAGACATAATCAGTTAATTGCATAAAAAGCAGATTGCTTGTTTTTGGAGTGAGAGTTTGTTTCACATGAAGGACCACACTGTCTTTGGTGGGGATGCCTGCTTCGTGTGAGCCTGCCAACCCTCTGAAAACAAAGCTGTTGCAGAGGACTTTATGGCATTCGGAGTTGGTAAGATAACCTCATAAGTGACACCTGGGTGAGTAGGGTGTCCTATTCCCTCATCGTTTTCTCTTTCTCTTGGGTTCCCGTTTACTTTGGCCCCTTCGTTGTAATAAATATTGATTTTTGTTGGGCTTTCTACGGTGTCATGGTTTCAGTTTCAGTATGCTCTGAACTCTCTCTATTACAAACACCACAAACAGAGACATTTACTCAAGTCTGGATATCCCTGTCTGGATACTCCAATCTCTACCAGAGAGTTAATGTTTCTCATTTAATCTGTGCCTGTGCCCATGCCTTGGGCCTCTAGGGCAGTACAGGTTCAACAAACTAGTTGCAGCAAACTCAGGATATAATGCTAATGTTAAGGATGCACCAGTTTGGATATAATGCTGCATTAGCTGTTGCAGCCAGCGCCAAACACAATTCAAGTTGCCTACTATCCCAGGTTTCTTGGGGTCACAGGCCTTTGCCTGAAGCACTGTGTTGGTCAAATATGGGAAAGAACAAGCCATTAAGAAAGGATCCCTTAGCCAGCTGGGCAATCTTGGTTTCCCTTGAAACAGGAGAAATAGCCACCCTTCACCTGTTTTAAAGACGGAATAGTTATTTTCCTGTAATTTCTGACTGAAGTGACTAAAATTAAATTAAATAAATGTCCTTAGACTATCACCTCAACAACAAGACAGGTGAACTTCAGGCTCAGAGGGAGCTTTGTGAGAAAAAGTGTAGTTTCTCAAGGAGCTAATTGGCTTAAGTAGAAGTACTTTTATTCTCTCAAATTAATTTAGATGTCTGTTTTCCCCTTAAGTTTCCCTGTTGGTATCTAAGCAATTTATATTCAGTTTGTCCAGATCCTCTAGGCAATGTAACAGAGACAAGACAATATCTTTGTTCCTTGTATTACTAAATGAAGCTAAAACAGCATGTCAAAGTAATGTTCTTTCCTAGCAGCACATCATCCTTAAGCACCTTCATTATTTTCTCTCTGTATTGTACTATAAAAGTGTATCCTATTTTCTAAGCTGAATTCTATGGGGCTCAGTGTACACTGTTTAAGTGAGTTTAAGAATGTTCTTTAACAATTACTGATGTTACTCCCCATATGACCCAGCTGTTACATGACATAGGATTAGTGTCCTCATAATTCCCATTTAAAAAGTTAAAGCGGATTGAATGGAGCAGGTGCTGTATTATTTGTGCTGATCTTTCTTCTCCCATACCTCATTTTACCTTGTCCAAGCAATATTATCAAGG
Source organism: Manacus vitellinus (assembly GCF_001715985.3). Classification (NCBI taxonomy): domain Eukaryota; kingdom Metazoa; phylum Chordata; class Aves; order Passeriformes; family Pipridae; genus Manacus; species Manacus vitellinus. The sequence continues at coordinate 49,862,150 of NW_021939396.1, read as the reverse complement.
GCCGCTTAAAAAGAAATGTAATTTTAAAGGGAGAACTTGACTGATTTGTGAACATGCTAGGGTAGTCTTTACATTCCATATGGAGAAAAAAAAACCCAACAAGTTTCTTATCATATTTTTTGTTCCTTGAACAAAATCTGAAAAGTAGAAACCTCTTACCTGCTAATTTAAATTACAAGAAGAGAAATAAAGAGGATTAATCTTTTGTTCTCAGCAGGTGAGATGCTTTTGTAAAATGAATTTTATCTCATCAGTATAAATTTAGAGTTTTTGAAATAACTGATTCATATGAACTCTGTGTATCAGATTAATGCTTAACTTTGATTGCCAATCTCCACAACGAAAATTAATGAAGACATCTCTCATACATTTCCCCTAAGACAAGCTGCAATTTTATCTGGGAATATTGCACAAGCAGCAAATATCTTAGACAATTCCTCAAGAACGTACCAAGAATATGAACCGATTTTAGCTGTAAGAAAACTTTGGTGACTCTAAAATTAATATATAAACATAATAATACTTGTTTATTTAAAAGTTTAATAAAATGTTATTATTACCTGAACCCTGAATCTTTCTCCAAGATTAAACAAGTTCAATAACTGTGATTGTTGATCCCCTCCATTCTGGCAACACACTGTGCAGGAGAGAAAGCGAGTGTATTATATATACATACAGAGTCAAGTTTTCCTGTTTCTTCAACCAGTATCTTCTACTATATCTGGATTTGGTAGTTAGGGATTCTAGAACTTGCAGTTATCTTCTTCCTAAACTAGAATTCAGGTGTAACTCAAGATTTCTGGATGAAAGGCGTTCCCTTCAGCTCTATTTAGCATGTTTGGTAGTGATTCTCTTGATTTTGCTGACAATATCTGAAAGGAAGAAAACACATTCACCTTTTCGGAAATCAGAACCATCTATGATTGTATCTGCTATTAAAACATCATCCTCCCTCTCCTCTGGCTCTTGCAAGACCTCCAGAAATTCTGAGGTGTTGCGCTATGCAAGCTTTTTGTCCATCAAGAACTGACACATCAGCCTACTTAAGCTGAAGGTAATGTTTCCTGAGGTTCTACCTCTGAACTACAGGAATGTTATTTTTCCATCTTCCATCTGTTTCTCAGTAGACTTTCTCTCACTTCAGGTCAAAGTTTCTACTCATTTGGGACCAATTAGAGCCTTTGCTGTCAGTCCTAAATAAGTACGGCGTTTTGATACACAAAGTCCCAACTCTCTGTGGATTCTGCTTTTACTCTGTGGAGAAAGTCTTCTGAAAGACATGAGTTCCTGATGTTTCAAAATCCAAATTTGACTAGTTCTTCTAGACAGCAGGCAGGCAATACAAGAACACAAATTCTATCTACTTTTTCCTTCTTTTTTTTTATGATTGGGCTTTTGGTACTATGTTTTCATATTTGGATGCCACTTAGAACTAAAATCTTGTGAAAAATTGTACCTTTAAAAGGTCTGACACAAGGCAAAATATTTTTTTGTTTTACTGTGATTCATTTTGCTTTGTACACAAAATAAATCAATAAATTACCAGTATTGAACTCAATCATGGGCTAAATAAAAGTAAATTTACCTTAATGATTCATTTCCCTCACTCTGGGCAAAAGAAAGGACAATGCCTCAAATGTCTTCAGCACATGAAACAGTTTGGATTTTCCTTATATCTAACAGTCAGTGAGTCATAAAAATTACTAAACTATCATTTTCCTGCTGTGAATAGAAAAAGCAGAAACTGCAACATTTGTGAATCTGTCACAAAATAAGTTACAGAGTTAAAAAAGACAAAGATGAGTTAAAGAAAAAATAGGTAGTACCCATGTTGCTTAAAACTTCATGTAAAGCAGAAGAAAAATACTTACATCTTGACTGCCAAAGATCTTATATTTTTCCCCAGCTCTCATGCTTAATTTTCTTCTTTGCATCCGCTTATTTTATTTTGGCTGATTTCTTTTGTTTACTTGCTTTTTAAATGATCCTGCAGCATATTTCCCAGAACTTATGCAATATACTTGGAGATAAATAAATTAGAAATTATGAGAATGTGCCATTTCCAAAAGAACAGTCAGTTAAAAAATGAGTAGCTCAAGAGTAAAGACAGAACTATCCTGTGTTACAGAACTGACAAACCTACTGGAAATTATTACTATGTAAAGTGGAAAAAGTGAATAGCAAAGCAGTCAGAAAAAAGATGCCTCTGAAACAACCATTTCACATCATCACAATGCCACACTTCCCAAGCTAGAAACAGCAAGACAAACTTAAATTAATATCAGTTTATTTAGAAAATAAATTTTGCACTAAATCCTTGTTTAAAAACTATTTAATCCCTGAGGAGAATTATTGCTGAAGTCAAAATGATTAAATTTTAGATATGTAGAAAAAATTGGAATCTGTAAGATAAATTTCAAAATGTTTTTGCTCTCATATAGTATCCTGACATTATGGTTATTCATATGAGGTCATCTAAATTTTTGTTCACTTAATCATTCTTAGGAAATGCCAAGGAGAAATCCTTCATACCAAGGTTCAGAATGATGCAAATGTGTATTTATTCCCCTAAACAGAAATATTCGGATGTCTCAATAATGAACATCCATAAACCCAGCAAAGGTTGTTCAGTAATTTTGCAAGCTTTTATTTGGATGTCTAACAATAGAAACTCACAATTGTTATTTTTAGGCCCTAGGCCAAACTCATCAAGCTATTCAACTGTCTGTATAGCACTAGATTTCTGTTTTCTCTGACTTGTAAGGAGCATACAAATAAGTTAACCCACAAAAAAAACCCAACTCACAGTTCCTATAAATTAAAAAGGGGAAAAAATATTTCTAAATGCTTCTGTAATACCAGACTGTATTCTAGAATATGTTATTACCGCAGTTTACCATAGGTCTACCTCTCTTCTTAAGAAGAGATGTTTTGCCAGAAAACATTAAAAAAACACAAAACTGCTTGGATTTCCAGATTTAGTTTTGAATCTTTACATTTGCTACAAATTATTCATGGGTTTGATATAGGTACTAAACCACACTGTTACTACAGTACATCATCACAATTCCTCTGCAGAAACACATTAGATCCAGTACATAGAAGAGAAATGTAGAAGAAATGAGCTTTGAACTCATCTAAATCTTCTAGACTGGAAAGCATGGATGGATCAGGAGAGCCTCCGAGTCAGAAAGAACTTCTAAAGGGGTCCATAGCCCTGGATGTATTTTAAAAAGAGAAATAGTCTCCACTGGGAAGGCAAAATGTCCCATTCTGTGTCTTTAAGAATGAGTAAAACAGGGAAGTGAAGGGGAAGGTATTAGATATGCAACATATCTCTGGCAAAATGAAGCACTTTGTACATAGTTTATTCTACAGAGATTCAGATGCGTATTTGCAAAATATACTCTTCATAGCTGAATAAACACTGTACATTCAGATTCTCAGCATCACAGATGGCACTTCTGTGGTATTTCCATACTTATACTACTATGGTAATCTTGCAGCATACAAAATGTGATATTTGCATTATCAAGCATACAAAAAGCAGAACCAGTTTAACAATGCAGAACAACTTTCACTAAAGGTTATACGCTGTGTTTCAAGAGGTTTTTCTGGCCTCTTAGAAAGGTGAGCAAAAGAATAAAAGGCTGTTTGCAAACGTTCACAGGCACATAAGGGACATCATGAGCTCCAGCTGAGACCAAAGCAATGGGGAGTCATCTCTGAGGAGTTTCAGTAGCTGGGAGAATTGAGCACTGTTCTGATGAATCACAGTTAGTACAGCACAGCGTGTGTCCAGATGTATTTCAGTTGATCCCTCATCCAGGTGGACTATGGAGAATATTCCTTCCCCTCTGCTATGCCCCAGGCCTGCCCAGACATTTCCTGGAGCATGTAAGTTAGCCCAGGCCAAAACTGTTCCAGAATAGTGCTGGCAAACAGTATGAGAAGCCACATACACATTAGCTCCTATGTCCAGGCCTCTCTGTAGCAGTGTGTTGGTGCAGACTCAGAGAACGGGTCTGACTCCTTAGCTAAAGACAGATGTAGCTTTTGGACCTATTTCCCTCTTCAAATATTGTATCAAGTGTTTGAGCTTTGTCAGTGGCATGCTGTTAAGCAAAAGAGTGACACATTATACTGCCTTTGGTTTCCTCTGGCAATTTTAGAAAATCCTTTCTTAAATAATGGAAATAGTGAGAAAATATAGGGTCCTGAAATTCTGATTGTAGAAGTAGATTCATTATCAGATGCATTGAATTGCTGGTAGCAAAGCTATTGAGTCCCAAGTGAAATAGCCACAGGCTGAAAACTTACTGTGAACTAAACACTAATCTCTGTGAATAAATACAGTACGGAAGATGAAATACAAATCTTTAAATGGATTCTGACTATGCTATTTTTGTAATCGTTTCTATGCTGTAGGGAAATTACTTCGAATGTAGCTCCAGGAGCTACGCTCTTTATTTCAAGCAGATAGCACCAGAATTCAGAAACACTCCACTGACCTTTCCAGTATGGAGTATAGTAATGATCAGATTGCTTAGAACAAAAAAAAAACTTATTTTTCATCAGACTGTTTTCTTCACATGTGGGAGAGGGGGAAACCCTGCTTATGGTTTCCAAGAAGCTACAGTTTTCCTGCAAATACTAAAACAACTTCAGTGTTTCAAGAGCCAATGAGTAAGCAGGCTAACAAACAGAAACAGAGAAATTCCTACATCATTAGTTTGAAAGGAGACTTTAGTCAGCAAACTAAGCTGACTAAACAAGCAAAGTGGTTCCAGCGTTACATAAAATAATATATATGTACTATAGGCAACGTAGTCTACACAAGACTGATGTTTTTCCACAGCTGCTACCTTAAAAGAAAACCATCAAGTGTCAGGTAAAGTCAAGCAAATGTTTTTCCCTAAATGTATATGTAGCATTACACCTGAGATTTCTTCTTCTTCTTGACAAACTCCTGTCTCATTCACTCTACAGCTTCACATTTTCCAAAAAAGTAGTCACTCTGGAAACTGTTTCTCCAGTACAGTCTATAAGGATTTCATAAGAAGGCATTGATAGCAAATACATATGTTTTGCTGCTGATATCAAATTACTCAACAGAGTAAAAATAAAATACAACTGAGAAGAATTATTAAAGGTTGTTTGTTATTGTTATTCAATGAGGCTGTTATTTATTTACTATAAACTAAAAGCATGATATATATAGAAAAATATTTCTAACCATATTTGACTGGCAGTCTCTAGATTAGCTGCTGACTTCAGAGAAGAACCTTTAGGCTAACTAAGTTTCAAGTATTAGGTCAGTACTAAATAATGAAAAAAAAACCAACAAAAACCAGCGAAACAAAACAAAACCCCAAACTATCAAAGTTGGAAAAAACAGAAAGAGAGGAAAAGAGCGAAGAACAGACAATATGAATATGACCTTGTGAACTGCTGATAGATATACGTTTATCTTGAATTGTTACTGCATTCTCCTCTCCCTATCCTATCTCAGGAAAGAAAGTTATACAAGCAGGGAAGTCAAGTGGAGAGTTACAAGGCAAGACAACTAAGTGGAGAGAGATCACACACAGTAGGATTCTTCAGTCTTGACAAACATTTGAAGTGGAGAACAACAGATGTATATGGTATAGTGAGTAGCTTGGAGAACACAAAAAGAAGAATGGCATTGCTTCTCTTGATACAAAAATAAGAGCCATCATAAGAAATTAGTAGGTGGAAGAGTCAAAGCAAAGAAAAATCCACTCTTAAAACAGCACAGTGTTCAAGTACAGCATTCATTGCAATGGAAGACAGCAGAGGCCAAAAGTTTACAGGGACTCAAAAAGCAGTTAAATAAATCAATAAATGTGTATGGTCTTGGTCCAGAAATTTATTCAGACCAGAAATTTTTAAGTCACAGACCACTAGAAGAACATGCTCCTCTCTGTATCTGTGGATCCAGGGTCTTACACTTTTTTGGGTATCAGTTGTTCAATCTTGGAGGAACCAGATGGACCCACTGCGGCCACACACATGTCCTTCTCTCTTGAAAATCTTCATGTGTACTGAATGCTATGTTTCAGCTGTTTTAGACACCAACTTTATCCCTGTAGCCTGTAGCCACTTTGTGAAGATCCCTGCACAGTACTGCCCAAGATACGGGCAGCAGTCTGTTGAGGACTGGTCAGCTAATTTCCAGAGGGGTAGTTTTTGTGAGCAATGAGCAGTAGGAGATGTGAACCTATGGTGATCTCCAGAAAGGATGACTTCAGTGGATTTGGCTGTTTGGCCCAAGAGAACTCATATTGAGATCTGAAATGTTTCTAAAATTAATTTCCTGGTCCAGCAGAAGACATGCTGGTGTTGCAAACATCCACTTCTTGTAGCATTTCTTTCCCTTCTCTAAAAGGGGTGTCCTAAAGGGACACTTGAGCTCAGTGAACTAATTTTTTTTAAAATGTTTTCAAACAAAATATTTCTTGCTTTTGTCTCATGCTTCAGGACAATAGAGCTATTTCATTAAAACAGCTTTCCAAGAAAATTCAAGCTTAGATTGTGCAGAATTTCAGATTAAACATTTCCAATCATGGCAAAGTCAAAAGCACTGAAATAAGTTTTTAAAATAGGATATTGCAAATAATTTGAATACTCCACAGTACTACTGGTTTTACCCTTTTGGTTGGGATTAATAAGGCTATGTGGGATAATTTTTTGGTAATAAAATGGTTTAATTCTGATACAAAGAGTATTAGAAAATATCCTCGAATTACAAAACTAGATTTTGAGACACCTTTAATCTCAAGTTGGTATGGCTGAGTCAGAAGAGTTCTTGCTTTGGAGAAGGCTGTAGCTGCTTGCAGTTCTGGTCCCTGGTAAGGAGTTCAATATTTTAGTTTAATTTCCCACTGAAACTGGGTTTGAGCAAAATTCCAGGATAGAAATTAGAAGCACTGATTCTTTGCAAATAGCAAACGCTATTATGGAGGTGGTAACCTCCAGTAGAACAGCCGAGCTGACAGCTGGGGATAATAATGTCTTAAACTACTGACACAAGACTTGTCATCTGTCAGAGACCTTAGCAAAACCAAATAGCTGGCTGACTGGGAATAAGTCACCCTTCACAGCACTTCAGCATTTAGTTCCACCAGCTGAGGTCCAAGCTGCAGGCTATTTCCACTGCATAATACCCTTCCCTGAAGCTATCAATTCTGGATGTCATATAAACAGACACAGCATTAGCTCAAGGATATTTACCACACCGTGGTTGAGGCTGGTTATGGGAAAGGAGAAGGAAGGACCTGGCATACAACAAAGTGATGGAAGGCATTTGTTTTCCTCTGTTGCTCAGTTCTTACAGACAGGAGAGCTTGTTTGCAATGCTGGCAGTTAAGATGCTTCATGAAAAAACAAAGAGGGCACTAGTAAAGGTGGGACTGCTGATACGTGCAGGAGGAACTGTTTTTACTCCAGCAAACAATCTTGCTCAGTGAATTTAGAGTGCAGCATTAACAACTCTGAGTGGTAACTCAGATATCCCAAGCAGGACAAAAGTAACTTTGACTCTCCCACCTACAGTCTCCCTCTCCAGCTATAACATGCATGATTAAAAGTAGGGATCATTCAAATGTTTATTTTCATTGCAGAATTTAACACCATGATTCCCCTTACTCTATATTGTTTCCTACACCCTGTGCCTCCTTGGACTTCCCAAACTATTCTTGGGGCTTTAGGTTCATGAAGACATGGAAAATTCGAGCAAAGGGGTTTGTGTTTGTCAAAGACATTATTAGAAATCAAAATTATTTAATTTATTAGTTCCTGGTAACGTTGATACAAAAATTTCAGTGAGAATCAAAAGGTAATTGTTTGTACTAAAAAAAAAATTATATATTAGCTCCTTTTAAAAAAATGTTATCAAGAGTTTTTCTACATTCTCATCTGCATAAAAAGAAGGAGAATTTACCTCATAACAACAAGAGTTGCTTTTCCTCAATTGTAAAGCTATGACAGAAGAAGAGGTTAAAAAAAGCTTTTTAAATCAGTAGCACCCTGCAAAAAACTCTAATTGTAAGAATGCATGGGGCTGACAGACTTCATATACAGTCAGCTGTAATACCATGTGGCTTAGTCATGTGTCCAAGCTCTAGGAAGAAAAGCAAATGGCCAAATCATATCTAGCAAATTATCTTTAGGCATTACAGTAACATTCTCTAATGCATGTAATTTTTATAAACATTACAGATGACCACAAGCTGAGTTAATGAAGTTATCAGATATCAACTTCTGCCCTAGAACATACATCTTGGCATTAACATTACCAAAACTGAATGACAGAGTTAGACTTTAGACCCTTAAACTCTCACACACATATATGTACATATGTATGTTTTAATACTGTTTTTATATAGTGATAGAGCGGACTTCCAATAATCAGGATATTTATAAGTAGGTTCTGGAATTCTAAATAGTATTTCATAGATAAACTCTTTTTGTGGTATAAAAGAAAAAAGGAAGTCTGTGACAGAAGAGATTGGCCTTTGGAATATTCAATCACACAGCAATAGGGCATATTACTGAGAAGCAATGGTTTATTGGCCTTTCCTCTTTCCTTCTTGTTTTAAGAAAAGTAATGAGAAACAAGACCAAGTGTCAAAAGAATAATTTTTACATATATCTCAAGCAGCAGCAATGAACTACCAGTCTTGGAGTTAATATATTCAGAGTTCTGAAACAGATGAATTAAAATGGCTTATTTGCTATCCAAAATTTGAAGTATCTAATCAAACACAGTTGCTGCTCCAAAGTATTAACAGATAGCAAATGTTTTTTCTGTTTTTAAAACTCCTGTTATTCATTTGAGTGCATCAGAATTTTTTATACCTGTACTTGGCTGAAACAAGAATAAAAACCAGTATAGCAGACTGCCTGAATGATATGATAGACTGTAATTAGCATTGTTTTGAGAAGAAATGCTGTGCCTCTCTTCTGTGCTTGCTGACACTTTGAGCATCTTCCTGTAGATAACACATGTCCCCAGGTATAAAAGAGACTCAGATACCAGAGTTTCTTTTGACTTCCAAGGTGTTTCATGCTGCTTGAGAAAGTAGTCATTGGGTAATAAATACTCAGAGAAAGACTTAAACACATTACAACAATGGGAAAATACATTTTGGTACCAATAAATACAAGTAATGTGAAGTGTGTGAGGGATGAGGGGGAGAGGAATTAAACATTCTTGCAGTTTTTAGGATTTACAGTAGTGTCAATGATCTTGTACGTTGCTGCAGTCAATAAAATGGGGACCTCTATTCACTATACAATTCCAGGTACAAACAAATAGTATGCTAAGCATGCAAAGGAACAGAGTTATCAGTAGTATGAAGAATATTGTAATTACATTAGATGCAACAGAAATGCAGTTTTTCTGTTATCCCTGTCTGGAATAATGTATAAAGTATGCATAATAAAGAAACTCATAAGATTTAGAGAAGAGTGAAAAGAATAACTGGGTAGAACTGAGACAACTTTCAGAATATTTTTAATCAAATAAGTCCGCATTTCGTAGTGCACAAGGAATAAAATATTAAAAATTTAAAAACAAGATAAAATAGTTTATTACCCAGCATGGATGCAGCCAAACCAAGGAACTCATTACATACAAAGTCATTTTGTCCTAGAAATGAAAAAGATTCAAAAAGCAATCAAGAATTTTATGTCAGTACAGAGTTACTGTAATACCCTGTGAGAAGGAGGCCAGACTACTGTGTCAAGACCTAATCCTTTCTAATCATCTCCAGCTCAGAAGAGGCTAGAAATAGGTTTAGCCTATATGGAGTAAGCGATTCCACATCTTTCTGTAACAGGGCTTGCGTGTGTCCATGATCTAATATGACTCCAATCAGAATGAATACAGTATTTCCTGTGTCATACCACACATAAGAGGACCTACTGATATTTTTTTCACTACTATTTAAAAACTGTTTCAAACTTTTTGCACTTGAAAATCTTTGCCAAGATGCAAAAATATTTGCTAGTAGAACTTCTATCTTTTCTTCTTCCAAGAAGTATTTTCTTCTATGAAAAATACAAGATCTGTGCATTATAACAACAAATACAATGTACTCTTCAGTACATTGATATCCTAAGAGACTCAAAAATACTCAAGTACTCCTTAAAATGAAAACAAAAAAAAATGAAAGTTTAAGCTCAAAAAGAAAAGGGATGTCTCTCTGAGTCTAAGCAGCAAACTGCTAGACTGTCTGCTGGCACTCCTGCCCTAGGCACCCATATGATCACAAAAAAAGGATGTGTTGGCTGCCTACATTCGTGTCTATGTTTTCAGATGGAAGTCAGCCTGTTCACATATTGGTTGGGAGCTTTGGTATAGGAATGGGTGCCAGGGTATTTTGAGTTTAGATGGGTAACTTGCATAAATAACATTACCGATGCCATATAATTCACAGAAAGTCCTATGACTGTGCCAAAAAATCATAACAGCAATCAAAAATATATTTTGCAGAAAGAATAGTCTGCTTTATACAGGCAACAGAAGGCAGGATACATCACACTGCAAAGGAGTAATTACATGGGAAGCCTACTTTTTCATCACTTGATTCAGTCCTGGAGTTGAACATGCTTAGAGATGTGTAAGTTTCCATCAAGCAGCAAATGTTTACACTGGGAAGCTGATTCACCCTCTCCAAACAACAATATTAGCTTCAGGTTCACAGCAGTATCTAAGGTCTCAGCAAGATTAAGGTGTTGGAGTCTCTCACATCATTGCACAGCTAAAGTCAGCTACCCTAAAACTGCAGGGATGAGTTTTTCTCCTGCCCCCTTGGATGTACGGTAAAGAGGAATGGAGAGAAAATGAGCCACTTCCGTGTACTATGACACAACTGCATGTCTGTGAAAACTTCTCTTGCATTTGTGGTAGGGTTCTGCAGAAACTGGACCAGTTAATCACCCTTATTCTAGTACAGTTCTTGACAATTCTGTTAGGAAGGTTATTAAAAGAACGCCATCAAAAGAAAGCAATTTCTCTAATGCAGACTGTTGGAAAGGAGATTTAGGAGCAGAAGGAACTGAGCCACAGGATTTCAACCAGCTGGTTGAAGAAAGAAGGCTGCTGAGTGGAGAGCAGGCAAAAGAAGGAAGATGAATCACTTCAGATCTTAAATTGAATGTCTACTAGTACTTTAGCAGCTGTTTTTTCACAGGCTAGAATTATTTTTTTTATTTGATTGGGGGATTTAGAGGAGAGCAAGATATTTGCTCAGTAAAAATCATTAAAGAAATCTATGAATTGCAGTAAGTCAACACACGTGTATTTGAACTAAGCAATTACAATATTCACATATTTATCTTTTTTTTCTTTGTTGTTTTATATTCCTTCTGATATTTTGGTTCCCGTTTTCTCCTTTGCCTCACCTTCCCTGGAATTAGATGAGCTGAGGTTGAAATCTCCTGTCTTAGGTTGAGGCAGGAGAGAAATTAATTTAAAATATTAGTAAATTCAAACTTCTGTCACTGAATATTAGCAGTTGCTATCCTCTCTCACTCTAGTTGTGCTTCCTTTTTTTTTGTTATCTTTTCTGCAGCATGAAACCCCCATGGACTTTCTTAGCTGGACATGGCAGTATTTAAAACAATGCTGGTCCTTACAACTTGATGTTTTGATCAAGTCCTGTACACCTAGTACTCCTGAACAAAACTCAGTTTAGACCTTGAAGACAATTTGGACCTTGAAGTCAGAGTGGGATCACCCCAGTGGCTTACACTATACTCCAAGACCATGGCAATCCACCCTCCTGAGTTTAGTTGTCTTGGGATCATAGTCTTTTCAATCAGCAAAGACTAATGGCAGCCATTTTCAGAACTATCATAGATGCTTTTGCAAAAAACCAGTGTTTTAGTACTAAACAAATATTGAAGTGCTTCAGAGTCTTTTAGTAATATTTTTTGTATTTAAGCTGACTTTTCTAATTATTATAACCACTTTGCTACAGCATGAAGAACACAATTATTAAATGCAACTCTTCGACAAAGATGGACAAAAATAAAGTTTTATTTTATTAAATGGGATTGTGCTAATCTCTAGGGTTTATTTGTTTGGTTGGGTTTTTTACTGAAGCTCAGATAGCTAGTTTTGTTTAATAAATTTATTTTTCATAAACTACATGAAGCAAATTCAAGCTTGTTTGAGGAAGAAGCATCTATTGATTTAGGAAAGAATAAAAATAGCTTTTGGTCTTATGGCCTTTTAGGCAGTTAGACATAATCAGTAGGACAGAGCTCAAGTCTTCTCTGGACTGATCCCAAAATGAATTAAAACAGCTTATCTACAAACACATAATTATGCTATTTATTTAGCTACAGGTTAAATTGTCCCATTTTTGGTGACAGAGATTGAGTAATTTTTCACAGCGCATGGCAATTAAAATGTTTGACAACTGATTTGTCTATCTCCAAATCTTTGTACTGACATGTGATGTCTATCTTAGAGACAGGCTTATTGTAGCATATGATTTATGTATCCTTATTTTGCATTTAATTGCTATGACACATCATAATCATAACGAGAAATCAAAACTTTAATCAGTCCTAGAAATATTTGAAAAAAAGCTCAAAATTCTAACACTTTTGCATGGGAAACTATGCACAGTCTCCTAAGTGTGAACCAAATTAACATGACTGCTGAAGTTGCTAACTTACAGTCTGAATTTTGCATAATAGCTAATGTGTAAGTGCTTTTAGCAACAGACCTGCTGTTATTAGGAAGGCAAGAGGCACCTTAAAGCTACCTCTACTGCCAATAGTTGTATATCATTACTAGTGACAGGCTCCTCCGGTCCCACAGGGATTTGTTGTCAGACTGAATTGGGCTCAGAAGCTGGCACACTGTTACTGCTCTCTGTCTCCAGCTGATTTGCCTTCTGGATAGCTAGGACTGCATGTGGTCATTGCAATGTCTTTTTTTTTTTCTTCTCCTTTTTTTTTTTTCCATAAAATGGACCAAATTAGGCCTGATGTATGTAGGCGAGCTCACAGGAAAACACTGCATCTAAGCAGAGGAGAGCACTCCTTCCTCAAACAAAACCTAGTACAGTTCTGCCGTGTTTCTCCCTGTAAAACCCAATTGTGGAACCTAGAGTGTGGGAGGCAACAGTATGAACTGCAAAGTAATTTGGGATGTGATTATTAAAAAATAAACTGTCGATTTCTTCCTGTAAATGAGAAGTCACTGATAATAGCAATAACCTTTAGACACAAATGCATATGATGAAAGACATCTTTAATTAGCACATGGGATTTGTGAAGGCTGGTTTGATGGCATGACAAATCTGCATTACACAGTTAGTGTTTCGGGTTTAAAGTGAATACACTGAATCCACTTTTGCTCATAGAAGATAAAGAATGACTTGGGAAATTTGAAACGGAGAAACTCAGTTTTAAAACCAGGATGGGTCGATTACTAAAGCAGTTAGGTAGTTAAAGTACATCAACTAGTACTATGTGCGCTTGTCAAAACCAAGGTCGGTCAACACATATTCAAAGGTATAAACCCAAGACTTTTGGATATAATACAAGGGGACTAAAGTATACCTGACTTCAGCAAGGTATTTGATGAGATTCCACAAAACAGTTTTGAGCCAGTAGTAAAATGCAAATCAGACTCTGGTCTTGAAGACAGATAACTAGCAAAGGAAACCCACACAACCCCCTCACCAAAACAGCAGAAACAATTTTCAGGTGGAGAATTTGGACTTCACATTGAGAAGGATGCAAATAAGGATAAAGCATTCCTCAAGTTTTACAGTCTGTAAAATGAACCTAATACCAGCGCATTAAAGCTGCATGACATATTTATTTCTGAAGATCAGTGAACTTGGTAGAAGGGTATATTCTTCTTTTAGAAAGAATGAACCAAGTACACCTATCAGAAGAGTTTTTCATGGAGGCTACAAGGTTTATTAAGTAAAATAGTTTTGTGTCAACAAAGGTCTATGATCTTTAATTTTAGTTTCTTTGAAGGGTATCAGTAGTTTGCCACTGAATGCAGCAAAACCAGAATCTCTTCCAAATATCCTGTGGCCTCTTGCATAAGTAATTTAAAATTCAGAATATCTCACGTAAATGAAAGAACTTCTGGAAATGGCATTGTGAGTATTAAGTAAAAAAGGATTAAAGCATTGATAACAATTACAAGAAAAAAATGCTCAATCCTCATTTGTTTCGATAAGCCTTAATCACATGTAGCAGACCTATTGGAGTGCTTAAAAATTATTTCTGAGAACAAGGGTTTACCTGTATAAAGACTTTGTGTTCTAATCCTAGAACAGACTAAGGTCAAGAAAAGTATTTGTGAGCTTTCTGCTGCTAGATCTGTTCTGACTGCACTTAAGACAGGCAAAAGTAGAATCATGACTGTGGCAGATTAAAATTAATTTCCTTCAGTACAAGTGACGTCTTGTGCTGTATTGAGTCTTACAGCACATGGTTATTTTGTCTATAAGACTGCTCAGAAAAGAAACACTGTTTCTTTACTTCTTATGATGGGAAAAGTTTTGATTTAGCTATCCCTTTATATTCAGGAAAAAAGAACTATTTTAGTTGTTTGGGTTTTTTTTCAGTTTGTTGGGTTTTTTATTTGTCCGTGAGTAAGAATCAGCCACAGAACATTGCCAAAAAAAAGATGAAATATTCAGAAATGGAGGGAACAGTGGCAGAGAATTGGATTAGAGACTGTAATCCAGCCTTAACTGTAACAGCTCAGCATTAGAGCCTTTCCACAGCCATGGTTATAATATGCCATATTTTTATATTTTTTGTTTAATTTCCTTAAGCATATACTGCACATTGATCTTTACTGTATTGAGTCTACTTTACTGTATCCCTTCTTCCTGGACTTAATTTCATTCACAAATACTCTAACTCCCCACCCCCATCCCAGCAGTGCAGAGGATTGGGGAATGGGAGCTGTGGTCAGTTCATCACCATTGTCTCTGCTGCTCCTTCCTCCTCAGGGGGAGGATTCCTCACACTCTTGCCCTGCTCATCATGGGGTTCCTCCCACAGGGGACTGTCACCGTGAACTTCTCCAGTGTTAGTCCTTCCCATGGGCTACAGCTATTCGTGAACTGCTCCAGCCTGGGTTGTTCCCACAGGATGCAGTCCTTCAGGAACATATGACTTCAGTGTGGGTTCTCCATGAGGTCACAAGTCCTGTCAGCAAACCTGCTCCAGTGTGGGTTTTTCTCTCCACAGGGCCACAGATACTGCTGGGAGCCTGGTTCAGCATTGGCTTCCCATAGAGTCACAGTCTTTTTTCAGGCATCCACTTGCTCCAGCATGTGGTCCTCCATGGCCTGCTGGTGGATCTGTGCTTCACAGTGGGCTTCCATGGGCTGCAGGGGCAGAGCAGCCTTACCATGGTCTTCATCATGGGCTGCAGGAGAACCTCTTCTCCGGTGCCTTGAGCACCTCTTCCCCCTCCTTCTTTGCTGACCTTGGTGTTTGCAAAGTTGTTTCTCTCACATATCCTCACTCCTCTCTCTTCCTCTGCACAACTTTTTCCCCCGCTCTTCTTATATCTGTTATCCCAGGGCACTATCACCATCACTGATGATCTTGGAGCCAGCTCGCGTTGGCTCTGTTGGACATAGGAAAAGCTTCTGGTATCTTTTCACAGAAGCCAGCCCTGTAGTTCCCCCACTACCAAAACCTTTCCATGCAAACCTTGCCATGCATGTCTTGTTGCACAGGTACAACAAAATATGTCTGGAGCAGAAAGTAAAAAGGAAAAGTTTCCAACCACACTGTGTTAGTTTCAAGGTCTTTATTGTAGAAAAAAAAAAAAAGGGGGACCTAAGTATTTAGATTTTAGTTGCATTAGGAAATTTAGCAATACACACCTGTCTGATCTAAACTAGAATTAGGGTCAATAAAGACAGCAGATAATTTTTCTACTTTGCTGCACAATAATAAAGGTTACTCTAAATTACTGTCACATTTGCCTAAAATGAATTTGTTCTTGACCTTTGCATTATTGAAGTTACATAAAAGCTTAAGAGGAATATATTCGTCTATGAAAACTTTTAATGACTGAATTATTATTTGTCCTTTTTCTTTTATCTTCAAATTTTTCTGTTTGGGTTTGATTGGTTTTTTTTTTCTAAAACTACAATTTATTGAAGTCATAGCAACTAGCAGCAGGGCAGAATGCAAGATCAGGTACTAAATATAGTTTGGATTCACCAGCTAACATTTTACAGAAGCCCTCAGCCATGTGAACAAGAACATATTCTGGGGGCAGATGGACAACAGGGAAAATTTCATACCATGAAATACAGACAGACGTTGTGCAACTTCATCCTGTGATTATCTGTCTTTCCAGCTCCGGTGCCAAAAGAAAGAGGAAAGCAAGAAGGAAGATGAAAGAATAAGGAGAATAGATTTGAGGTACAACATGCTTGACTTGAACCCACTTGGGCGCGATTTTTGGTTTCCTTATAGCAGGGTGATTAGTTAGACCGAAGCTCCACTTGCTCAACAAGGCTAGATGGGTTGAATTACTCATGCCTGTCTGTCATAACCTGGCTGTCCAACAGTGAAAAGAAAAGTCTATCCCAGCAAAGTCTCAAGAAAAATATCCTCAAAATTAATATGTGTGTGTGTGTATATATATATGTACTCATTAAAACTGAAATAGAAATTACAATCACAAAATTCTGTTGCCTTTACTCTTGATCAGAAAACTTACCTTCTTACCAGGAAAATGATATGCAGCACCTACCAAAAATTAATTTTCTTTAAATAAATCCTCAACTAAAATGCCTAATGTTCTTCCAGTTCATTTTCTGTCTCCAGAAAACACTGAATAGATGTCTAAGCTTCTGCCTTTTCAGTAGGAGTAAAGTGTGGATATAAATAACAGACATTGACTTGGGGAATTATAATCATGAGAGTGACAGTCTTGAAAAAAGAAGCAGAATAATTTTGCATAAGAAAATTATTTTTCAACAGGAGACTTAAAATAATGGGAGACTTTCCATTGGCAGTACTTGATTGCTTCTAAACTTATTGTATATTTTTCAAAAGGAAGCAGAGATGTATTAATGAGTTCTTTTTGGTCTCAACCTCCTGATGGAGATTTCTCTTTAAAAGGCTTTTCTTCTTCCATTAACAGCCAGTGCATAGGTGAGACAATTTTGTATATAATGTAAAATTCCATTTTACTTTCCTGATACTCACTCCAGATAGCAAGCAGTGGGGAAAATATGTGATTTTAAAACAATGTTGAAAGACAGAGGATTGGAAAGAGAAGGAAGAGGCAAGGAAGGGAGAAGTCAGGATGTCTATCATTTTGCCCTGACCTCTATATGTCAATTATGTGGTTAGGCAGGAGACAAGCGAAGAAGTCAGATGAAGTATCTATGGATCTATGGATACACTACACTGAGAAGAATGCTCTTCTTCCCATCGTCTCTGTAGATGTGCTGTATTTCTCAGAAGGCAACCTGGAATTTAAGAAGGAAGAGATCGAGATTCCAGACCAACTGAAACAAACAGGCAGAGAAAGATTGAAAATTGAGTGTGTCATTTCCTGGGTGGGCCTGGTTACAGAATATAATTACTTTAAATACTTCCGTGTGAAAAATATATGATGATTAGGTATCTAAACTCTCTCACTGGCTTATGTGAGGAAAAAATAAAAAAATCATATTCTTTGTTACAAGTTTTCAATAATTACTACATCACATTATGGGTAGATTTTCGAAGTTTTGCTCTGAAATGTAGCTGTGTAATGTCTCTTTAAACTCAGTAGGAATTGCTCGGTTAAGTCTCAGTGCATTGCTTTGAAAATGCACCCACCTTCTTTTCAGGAGGTGTAAAGCGATTTTTCATCCCTTCTTTGAAAAGTTTTTAGTTCTGTAGCAGACTTTTCTCTTTCTGCTTTGTGTTTCACCATTTATCCCCAAAACCCTGTACTTGTTACAGAACTTTTTATATCTTAAACTCTATTTGCAGTATCTTTTCAGAGGGCTGTTATTGAGATTACAGGATTTTTGCTCTCCTCAGTCACAGCCAAAGATTTTTGCCTCTATTTTGTTTCTCCTGTTAGCTTAGGGGTATTAGTCATGCTTTACTCCAAGGCAAATGTCTAAACTTGTTCCTGAAATGACTAACCATACTGTTAGAATAATTCATACTTTTGAATTTAATTGAGTTTGAATTGTTAAAGCTGTGTCAGCATTTTCATTACAAACCACACAATAATTGAGCAGCTACCAAAAAAATACCCAAGATACCAATGCAGTATAAAGTGTATGATGACATGAAAATGGTATGAAATTAAAACAGTCTGTACCAAAATAGGATTAATGAAAAATTTTTCTCTGCTCTACTTTCCCCCAAATTCCTCTTGCAGCAAATAAGGTGATGTATTTCTCCCAGATTTTCAAATCTATCATATAAATAAGTTGCACTGTGCTTTTTTTGTGTGTGTTTTCCCCTGTATATTTGAAATGCACAGCAGCCATTTGCCTGGTTCTAGAGAAGATAATATAAAATTATAATGCCCCAATTATTCCACTGAGAACATTACTAATGAGGATATTTCCATAACATAAGATGCTACAGAACTGACAAATAAGAAGAAATAAGTTAGTGGATAATGTATAAATAAAGTGGAAAAAATATCAAACATTTGCATGATTTTTAGTGCTTCATTTTAAACTTAACATAAGGATATTTCATCTTGCCATTTTAAGCCCCTAATTACAGTTACCATCCTTTGCCTTGGCATCTAAATCACAGTCTGATGAGACTTATTTTTATACAAGGAGACATCATACAAGGAAAGGTCATGCTCTACGTAATTCTGGCTTTGTTTTACTGCTTCAGCCTATCAAAATATGAAATTTTATCAAACTCTAAACATATTCTTTTTAAACATATTTAAGAGAATAATTAAGGCCAAATATCATGTTACTTAAATTAAAGAGAGAGAACATGAATCATTCCTTCACTTCTATATCAGAAATCTAGGGCAATCATGATAGAAGTTGCAAAGGCAAAACACATTGCTCTTTATATGAAGGAAGAAAAACACCACATTTTTCAAAGCAAGTTACTTTAAATATTACAAAACATTTGAAAATAATTCCTCAGCTGATTCTTGCAATGGTAGAGATTAATGTGCATAGACTGAGAGTCGCTCTCTTGTCTGCACATTGAAAAAAAGTATTCTTCATAATCACAATTTCAAAAGCAACTGAGGCCCTAACTGGAACTGGTTTAACCAAGATATAGTGGAAATCAAGCATTTTGAAAGGCTATTTTTAAAATGGTTTTTCTGTTTTCCTAAAGTGTCTAACTCTCACAACAACTCCATGTAAGAGAAGGACTCTCTGACAACCAATAATCTGTCTCAAAAACATGTACCCACTGCATAGTGATACACTCTGGGGACACACCAGTCTAAGCTGGTGTGCAAGACCACCTTAAACCTTACAGAGATACTAACTTGGGTCCCCTGCTGCTGACCCTGCTTCCTTGCATCTTATAAATGCCCACATGCAGAACAAGTTCTGTTTTTAAAGGGATAATATTTTTATTTAGGGAGTCCAAAGATGTATTTAGTATTGTTAAAGCATTTCTTAGCAGTACCATGGAATTAGACACCTAGAGGCTTTTGCAAGTCCATTCAGTAATGACATGCCTTTAGAACTTTTAATAATAGAAGCCTAAGTGACTTGCTCAAGTCACTTGAGTGAGTGAGTGAGAGATTTCAGATGTCTCACGAATGTACATAGTGACACTACTATGGCCAAAAGGTAATCAGTGAAGTCACAGAAACCTCAGGAAACCTGTAATCTTCTGCATCAACACCAGGAGACCAGGACATCAGAACTGGTAACAGATGCCTGTGCTTAGGCACCTGAATCATTACCTCAAAGCCCATGGCGGGCAAGTGATGAGCCTCTCATGTCCTCAGTACCAAATTAATTCTCAGTCATTGAGGTATCTTTCTTCATTATAGTCTGAAATCTTCAGGACTAGCTAAAGGGTACTGGCAATTA
This sequence comes from Manacus vitellinus, assembly GCF_001715985.3. Taxonomy (NCBI): domain Eukaryota; kingdom Metazoa; phylum Chordata; class Aves; order Passeriformes; family Pipridae; genus Manacus; species Manacus vitellinus. The sequence goes on along the minus strand of NW_021939396.1, from coordinate 49,842,066 downwards.
TACAAATGTGTTTTGAAAAAGAGTGTACCAACATCCGAAAGGCCCTAGGTCTGCTTCGGGTCCCCTATCAACCTGTCATTAGCCATTTGATCTCACAACACCTGGTTTGTCAATTTTTGTCTTGGAAAAAATTATTCATAAGTGTGAAAAGGAGTAGCAGAATGTATTCCCTACTAAGGAAGAAGCACACTTGCTAGGATAGCTAAATGGATCCTTCAGTATTTCCACGAGAAGGAAGATAGTATTTATTTGGTGAAAGCTTATCAAGTCCCTCAATTTCTGCTGAAGCTCAGTAATTCCAAGTAGTCTTTTGTGCAGAGAATTTTAAACTCTGACTGAACTCTAATCTTGTACTAAAATGAATAAAATTTTTATGTCTTCTAGCTACGTTATGCATGAAAATAAAGGTGGAAATAACACTTAATAATGAAACAACAGTGGGTAGCATGGATTTGATTACAGATTGAATTTACATCATCTTGCTTGAGTCTAAACTCAGTCTTTACCTTGGTGTATCAATGATTAGCATGAGCGCCACAACAGCTGAGGAGATAGAAAGGGAGGCAAAGGTGTATATATATATATCAAATCCAGAACACTCAAATGTAAAATATTTAGTCTTCAGCTCTTCATTATTCTACTGTAAATTTTTTCCAGTAATCAAAGAGCTGTCAAAAGTGTTGCAAGAAATATATATCCAAAGTAGGTAATTCAGACCTAGAAAGCATAATGCTATATAAAGAATTCAAGCAATACATGAGTAATAAATACAGTAATATAAATCCAAACCTTGGTTTTATGTGATTTCTGAAAAATAATAAAGCTAAATTTATCACAGCATTTGACAAACGGTGAGGTGAGGATGAGGTTTCTGATTTATCAAGGCACTTGAACATGCACGTAAACTCTGCCACATTATCAAGTCTGATTAATTTCTAAGTTAAGCACATGCTTAAATGATTACACTATCAAAAGCAACACTACATTTTCCTTGAAATGTAAATTAAATGTGCCAAGTCGCACAGGTTTTTAGTTACATTTTCTCATTCATGTTATTATTCTGGCTGAAGTAAAACCTGGTGGCTTCAGTTCCTATGGAAATAATAAAAGGGTGACAGTCCTTCACTACTACAAGATGCTTGATTTACCTTGAGATAAACTAGCAAGCTTCAGCACAGACAATTCAGACAAAGATAACAGCATAGCTCTGCAGCTCTGTACAACAGGTGCAGGAGAAAAATTTGTCCAACACTTCGGCTCAAGAAAACATGCATATGAAAGAAATGAGTAGAGTTACAGTGATTTATATCAGATAAAGATCTTCCTAGCATTCTCTACAGAACATCTTGACTCAAACAAAATTATATGCGAAGGAATATTTTGCAAGAGCAAAATAATCAGAGAAACTATTAATAGCATAAGGTCTATTAAAACTGTTTAGCTACACTGGCTTGGTTTCTAGACATAAGACAAACTATACATATAAATCTCTGTTTGAATGCAGAATTATCAACATATAGAAATGATTACTCTTCTATTCATTGCAAATTGACATAATGGAGATAATAATTTTACTTAATACACATATAAATGCAGACAATTAGACTTGTGCACTTTTATACACAGGCTATGGTTGTTACTCAAGAAAAAGAATGTGGAGAACATTTCTCAAACATATCTTTTGAAGGCAGAACTTCTAAGCTATCAGTAAGGTGGTCCTAAGTTTAAAATGGTAATTTTATAAGTCTTTTCACCTTTTAGATGAGGAATAGGTAATTATTTAATTTTTTTGAAGCCTGGTATTTTGGCTTACATGAATTTCAGATCTGCAGATGACAGACATTTGATTTTTCTTTTTTCTGCTTGGAATTCCCCTATAAACCTTTGGAAACATTGCATGACTGTCCTATTGCTCTTAGACACATTTACATAACTGTTACACAAAGCACCTACTTACAGTGCATAATAACAAGTAATTTCTATGTGACAGATTTTCAGGCAGTTTTTCACTTTTCTGTGGTGATTTCTATCCAGGGACTACATCATATCCCTTTCCTTTCCTATGGGTTTTCAAGAACCTGTCAACACTGAGTAAAAACTTATTGCTGGGTTCTGTATGACTGTTCCCTGGATGAGATCCCATCACAGGGCATGGTTTTCCCAAAGTCTGTTCTCTCAGTAGAAACAGATGAAGTGATCACAAGGTAGAACTCATTCAGATGTAATATCTACAGTGAGATTTTTGCAACAAGGCTTCACTGAGAAACTGGGGTAGTGAAATCATCTGCAGCTATAGTTTCTCATCTGTAGCTATTGAGAAACTCTTTAGATAATGTCCTGCTTTTTAGAACATCCACAATCTAATTTATGCTATTTATAAAAGGACAACACCCATGCCTATGACTGTACAAATAGTGAAAGGCACTACTGTATTACACAGGCAAAATACTAAAGACTAAAACACAAAAAAATTTCCACGTTATAATTTTTAGAGACATTGATATAATGTTACAATATTTTAATCTGCACCACGTGAGATGGTTGTACACTCTTATTATACTGGTGCACCCAAAGATCCACAAATAACAGTTGACAACAGATGAAGTACTGCCATTTAATTTCCATAATCTGAGGGCAGAGCAAGTGACAATTAAGCAAAACAGGGCTGTGTGTACATACAGATACAGCAAATGGTCATCTCGAGAGCCATAAAAAACTCTCAGTGAGTGAAAATAGTTAAAAATGTTGCAACCTCATGAGCAATTTTCATGCAAATAACGTTTTTTTTTGTGGCTTCTTACTTATATCAGATCATTTTAATAGTTTGGAGAGTCCAAGAAGTTAAGATTTCCCAGGCTGAAAGTTATCAGAAAAATATCGATCATGTTTGGATGGCAAGATTAAAGATATCAATATCCTTGCCTCATTGTTTAGGTCAATTGTCGCTAGGGAAAGGGATATGAACTTTAGGGTAAACTCTGTGTGCACAAGGCACCATGTAATTTTAAGCAAGACTGTAGATTTCTTCTTCTGTGACCAGGATGAACTTTCTGAAATTATTTTTTTCCTCCCAGTGGTGGCTCTCTGTGAAACTTCTTGTCTCTACAGAGGGCCAGAACACTCAGGGGAGTAGAAGTTCTTTAGTTTATATATGGCTTTTCTGGTAAGAAATTATCAGATTCACGGGATGCTAACATTTCATGCATTTGAGCAAGATTTTTGAGAAGAGCTACAGTAGTCTCATAAATGTATTAGTACTTAAGCAGTATAATGAAACCAGCAATTTTCTCATCACTGCCTTGAAACTATTAATTTAATCACTCTGATATTATATATCTCTATAAATAACAATAAAAACACTTTTTAAAGTAGATACATATTTTACGTGTAATGAATTTGATTTTCTGGAATGAACTGAACCAACATCAGTTCCTTTTTGATCTAATCTAAATGAGATAAATCTGATTTAGTCTGAAATGAATCAATCAGCATGAGCCCAGTGTTATTTTATAACTGTCAATAAAGAGATGCTATAGCCAGTTATAATTTCCACAGAAAAGCAATATATTAATATATATATAATTACTTTATTGTATGATTATTAAACTACTTGTTGAAAAGAAAGTGTCAGACTTTGTGAAATATTACAAGACAAGAGACTTAAATTTAGTCCTGAAAAATGAAGTGACTGTACTGTGTCTTATGCAAGCATTCATCACTTCATAATTGAGGGTTATAGAAGAAAAAAACACAGGGAAGATTTATGGTGCTATACTAAGTAATTTTACCTGTCAGGTACTTATCTCAAAAGATATTCTCTCATGAGAAAAAAGACATTGTGATGAGAACAACAGCTTGATTCTGCTTGCTTGGCGTCCCTTATCTGGCCCAACTAAAACAGCAACTGAACAGTTGTGCTATACCCCAGGAAGATTTTGGTTGACTTTTTTTTGCTGTTAAATGGGTCTTTATGGCTTATTAAAACTGAAGAGCTCTCTAATTTTGAGGGGTAAGGGGGGTACAGTGTGTGTAGGGGGGGTTGTTGTGCTTCACATAAATTAGGTTTCTGTTGCACCATTCAAGACTATCATGAGTGTATATACCATTGCATCCTATATGGGCTTGGAAAAAATGTCAGCATGTTCTCACTTGAAATGTTCATACTGCTTACTTGGTTCATGTCTTGTTTCTTCTCTATTTTTTCAGAGGAGTGAGAGCATCCAAGATTAGTCTAAAAGTATGTGGAATTCTGCCCAAATTTCTTGTCCAACAAACCGGTATACTTCATAGCTAGAAAGCTTTCCTCCTCTTTAAGCCAAATACCCAGGACACCAGGGTTTTGTGTAGATCTGAAAAACTAGATGCTGCCCTTTAATTTGCCGTTAAGTGTTTTCTTAGGGTTTGGATGATCTCAACTGTATCACAAGGTTGACTGATTTCTATCTCTTTACAAGATTACAATCACTGTAATTTACCAAAGGATACAATTTTCCCCATTTTAAAACCAATGAGAATTTTGGCACATTGTCTGCCTATTTCACTCTAGTATCATTTTAATTGCTGGGATCTGAGCCAGGAAAAGATCTGGAATGCTACTTTAATGACAATGGCATGCTGATATATTGTGGTATTAATCTCCAACTATAGAAATACTTATTTTTCTTCAAACTCTCTCTTACATATTTCTTTTCTACTCAAATTCCATTAAAAAAAAAAGCCCTCCAAATTTCCTTTAATTGTGCTTCACAAAAACAGGGGTCTCATTGTCTAAAAAGTACTATTTTTCTCTTAAATTATTGCTCCTTCTTTCTATATCTGGTCAATTTCTTTGTATTTGACAGTTGTTTGTCTTTCTAGAACTTTTGGGACATTGTTTTCCTAGATGATCTGATTCCAGTAAAACAAAAAAAAAAAAAGTGTTCTTTCTTGACAGGTTATTGCTCAAGTGGTTCATTTTTGTAAAGGAACAGTTAAGCAATCTTGTACATAGGCAAGCCTCCTTCTGGATGACCTACCAAGGTATTATATATCTCTTGTTTAGGACATCTATTGTTCTTGAGAAAAAAAAAGAATAAGAAAACTTCTATGTGGGGCTGTAAATCAATCACCTGAAAAGCTAGACCTGAATGCTTTATATTAGTGTGAATCTAATTTTGCTCTTTTCCTTGTGCAGCTGCCTACTGTGTGTCTTTCACTCGCTTCCTTTATTTCTGGATGGAATTAATTCTCAACAGACTTCTAATACTGCATCTGAATTCATTAGAAAAAGCTTTCCTAAATATGCAAAACTTTTAAATAATCTAGTTATATTAATAACCACCAGCAGGGCTGTTGAAATGTGATAATGAACTTCAAGACCGAAAAGCAATTTCCATCCTTCCATTCAAAATGTGAAATAATAACTCAACCATCTTCAAAATAGTTCTGGACAGCAGGTTTCACAGACTGTTACCACAAAACAACTAAAGGAGGTTACAAGTATGAACAGCATGGCATGCCAAAGCACAAAACATCTTGTGCTATTCTCCCAGTGCTCTGAGCTTACTGGGGTTCACAGAATCACAGAATCAAAGAATATGCCGAGTTGTAAGGGACTCATGAGGATCACTGAGCCCAGCTCCTGGCCCTGCACAGGACCATCCCCAAGAGTCACACCATGTTACTGACAGTGTGTTCCAAATGCTTCTTGAACTCTGTCAGGCTTGGTGCTATGATCACTTCCCTGAGAAGCCTGTTCCAGCAGCCAGCCACCCTCTGGCTGAAGAACTGTTTCCTAATATCCAAACTAAATCTCCTCTGACACAACTTCAGGTCATTCTTTCTGGTCCTGTCCCTGGTTACCACAGAGAATAGATCAGCATCTGCCCCCCCCCTTCCCCTCATGAGGAGGTTGTAGACTCAGAAAAAGATCTTTAAATCACAGTACTCAAAAACTACAATAGCATCTAATGTTTTGAAAAAGACTGGTACTGCAAAGTTCACCTCAACTAAAAATGGTCCGAGAGCACATAACTTAGTAAAGAAATGTAGACAAATATTTGAGATATAAGAAGTCAGTCTTTCACATTTACTGATGTTGAGTAGCAACTTACCCTGCCAACTGTCCCATTGAAAAAGTGACATAGAAAATGAACTACTAACTGAAACTATCTGAAAATTTTTCATTCAGCTATGGTGAAGGAAAAGTTCATTGCAGTGTGCTGATGTGCACAGTGTTATGAGTCCTTCTTTAAAATTACTCCTAGAATTTGCATAAACTGCTAGTGTTTTCTTTGCTTTCAACTGTATAAATGTTTGATATGTTTGAGGAAAATTTCACACCATCATTGCTGAAATTCAGTGGTATATAAAAAAAAAAGTGTTTTCTTCCATTGACTCCCATTGTCCACCCAAGCTGATCCTTGCTGTTGTAGGCGAGACAAACAGATTTAACTTTTCAGTTGTACAGCTCCATGAGCAGCAGCTCATTTCCTCATGACTTCACTGATAGCAAGGGACAGAGACAAAGCTGGACGGTACTAAGTCCCAGGAGGCAGCAACAAGGACTGTAACTGATGTGATAAAACATCTTCTTTCCCCTTAACAGTGCGTTGTCACAACTGCACATTGACATTTACTGCTATGATGACATATGACATCAAAATGAAGGAAAAGAACCTTCCTGTTTGGTTGCAGAGCAGTCATACCATGATAATTGCTGGCCAATGCAAAAAAATCAAGGCATGCATCCAGGAATGGGTACAGAAGGCTGTTAGCAGAGGGCTGTCAGATATGCATTTCACAGGATGTCGATAACTCTACAGCTCAGGGAACACACAACAGCCTGTGGAATTCCACTGGTCTCCACTTGGACCTCCACATAACATCTTCACAATGTGAAATAAAAACAGTTAAAGAGAATTGACTTTAAAATAAAGACTCTTTATGAAAGCTACAATAATATCTGGTCTTACCTAACCCCCAAAAAACCAATCTGGTAGCATCAAAAAATTAAATTTTGAATTATCACAAATTAAATCCAAATATGGTCTAAAACCCCTCAGTGTTTTCCTAGGGATTTCATTTGTTAACTGATATACTGGAATTTCATTTGTTAGCTGATATACTGGAATGTATCAGAGCAGATGTATTTAATAAAATTGAAAGTTATGGAAAACTTAGATCTGAAATTTCCGCTCTCCTCTTTCCAAGAACAAGGAGATATTCAATAACATTGAAGGTGAATTATTGCAGTATGTCTCCATCAGCAGGGTTTCACACTTTCAGTAGATATAGAGAAAACTGAAAGATAATGGATAAAGAAAGAATTTTAAAGTTATTAAAAAAAATTTAAAACATATAGAAGATAATGCTATCATTTTCTCTTTTGAGGAAAGAGCGTTCAAAGGTGACCTCAGCTTTCTAAATGAATGGGGTTTAGCACTCTCTTACGATTGTTGGACTTTTATATGTTAAGAGTTTGTGAGTCCTGAGTGTTTCAGTACTGTCAGCTCCCGCCCACAGCAGCTTCCTAGTTCTTAACAGAACAGCTACAGCACAGCTAGATGCACTTGGGATGCTTTGTACCGCCTCACCAATGTGCCTTGTGGCCTGCCCCAGTGAAAGAAGTATTATGAGTCTGAATTGCTATTTATTTGAGTTCCGATCTACTGCCTGGTGAGCTCATCTTTCTGCTACACAGACTGGAAGCCGAGCTGTCTCCAGCAGTCATGTTCAGGTGTCAGCTGAGCTTGGCTTTGTCCAGTCTTTACTTCTGATACGATCAGCAAATATCACCTCTTCTATGATATCTAGAATGAATTAGGATTTTTGTGTAGACTACCAAAGGAATTTCAAAAAGCAAAAGATCTCTACCAAGATCAAACTACATCTGATTTGGACCATCATGAGAGTGAAATGTCCTGAAGCAAAGATCCTGAACCACCCAAGTTTGCATGTTTAAGCTCTCTATTCAGAAACCATTTATCCAGCATCTGGTGTGTTTGAGTTTTTTTCTCTCAGACTTTAGGAATTATTTTAGGTTGGTTTCCAATTTATTTTTAGTCTACGTCAGCATTTGTATGGCACTACTTGAACCAGGGCACTCTGCACAGAAGAATGCCTTTAGAGGGTTTGAAATGAAGACCAGAGTGCACAGCAGAATACAGGCAGATAATCTGGAAGAAGCATTTGCTACCCTGTCAGAGTACGGTGGGATTTCTCACATAAAATAATATTTCAGGATACTTTTACCTCTTTCAGTGCCAGTTTTCTGAGAAATTGCACTTTCAGAGTATATTTCTTTTAGTCCGTACTGCTACTGCTAATGAAAACTGAATTATGATGAGATCAGTTGTAGTGGATTGGTTAGAAATGCGAGGACATATGAACATGGCTAAGGCTATGGATGAGCTGCTAAAGTATAAGACGCAGTCTGACTAGGCCCATGAGAAAGTCTGAGATAGCAGGGCCGTGAGAAAGCAGCAGCGTCCTTGGGTATCCTAAATTGAGCTGAGAAACAGGAGCTAGGCATTACCAAAACAAAGGCACTTAACGAGCCACCTGTGTAAACAATGGGAAGCAGTTAAGATGATATCACCACCTAACCGAGTACCAATAATGAGCCTGATTTCTGTAATATTCATGAACCTATTATAGAGTGTATATTAAGCTACTGTCAATCTACAATAAACGAAGTTCCTGGATTCTCACATTGAGGTGTCTAGAGCTTTCCGTCGCGACGTTAATCAGTAACCAGTAATAGTCAAAGATTAGAAAGAAGGTTGCGCAGCTCAAGGTTTGGCATCAAGGAGCTTGTCAGGAGACATATTCATTACATACAGTAGAAAAAAGAAGCAATTTCACTAGATTTTAACAAAAGAGACACTTTTGGGGGTTTGGTTTTTTTTTTTCTTTGATTGCTGAGATCCTTCAAGACCTAATGCAAATATCTACAGTACCCAAAGTTCTTAAAAAATTACAGACCTGATTTTGCAATATTACCTTCCCTTATTTCCCTGGACAACCTTTTACTTCAGATACCCAATATCTGTAGATTGTATTACAGATCCTTCAAGAAAAATAATTCTCTGAACAGCATTAGTACAACATGCAGTTTTGTTATTGCATTATAAAATAAATAAGGAGTATATCGATTTCCAAAGCAGATGTGTATTAAATAGATATATTTGGGTTTTTTCTCTGAAGAAATTGAAAATGCATTTTTTTTTTAGCTAAGGAAATAGATTACTGAATCCAACAGCTGTTTTACAGTGTATCATACTTAAAACACTTGAATACAGAGAAAAAATTGTTCACTAGTTATTTTTGACATATTTACTTAATTCAAACAGAAATCTTTGAAAATATCAGTTTACTTCTGCAGAAGACTTCACCCAAAGATAAATCTAAGATATAAAATATCACCTTTCTCAAAAAATTCCATTCTTTTCACTTTAATCTTTCATTCAACAATCTTTGTATCCCCACATGCTTGAAGCAAGGTAGTAGGACTTTGCTGTACTTCAAGCTAAGATGCAAGGCTAGGAAGATGTTGAACCAACTGATCATTCACATTTCTAACTTGATGGAGTGCTTCCTGCTGTGTTATTGATTGGAGAAAAAGTAAAATAAAAAAAGCATTAAGCTGTGATTATGAAATATTTATCTGGCAGCCACCTCCACATTTTACTACTACCCTCATGGTGATATGGTCTGGAGTGCACACAAATGATTTAGGCTCTGATTTTCGCTGCAAGGACAAGCAAGATTTGTAGCCAGTTTAGTCTCTGAAGGAGCTAAAGCTGCCACAGAGCTGATGGAAAACCTTAATTCACAAGAGAGTGCTTGTGTGTTCTCCAGACTCATGCCTCTGTAGAGCACATGCATCCACTGACACCAAATAGCTTGTGCCCAGGAAGGCAACCTGCATCTTGCAAGTATTCTCAGCATTGTAAGACTCTCTAGTTTCTTCCAGCTGCTCCTATTCTTAAACTTAAGCTGACGCAACATCTTCACACTAACTTGTAAGTTTGTTCTCAAATTCAGTGGATTAGAAAAAAATGAGAGGAAAATGCAGAAGGATATTTAATGAAAGAGGAAAACCTGTACGGAGACAAGCTGTCATGGAAAAGACAATAGCTGGTGTAGGAAGAAATACTGAAGACAGTTGACAAGACAGATGATGCGACTAAATTGGGCACTATTCAGTCACTTGGTCATCACTGCTGCAGGCATTTCAGAGGGAAATATGAGCATTAGGGACAAATCTTGTAATGGAGACAGCTGCTCAAAGATTGCAACGTCTGGCAGCTTTGATAGCCTAAGACTACAAGTTCCAGAATAGACTATTCAACCAATTTTATTTGAAATACTTGCTATTAACACAAAATTCTTTGTGCAGTGCCTTCTCATTCAGACACATGGAATATACAAGCCCCACTGATAAATAAGACATGCTTTGTTTTCCAGATGCATTGTATACATAAGGTTCTTTCGGAAAGAAATAAGCACATGGACTTTATTCCGGCCTTCATACTAAGCACTGTGATGATGATGCCAGGAGGTTTATAAATGTTAAATAAAATGCATCAATAGCAATCCAGAGCTTTTACAATCACACATATTGTGCCCAGTCTCAGAGGGCAAGGCCATTATGGACTGAAAAGGGATGATGATTGGAAGTGGAGTATCTAGCAGAAAAATCATACTCTTCAAAATTTTGACTGCCACTTCAATTTTACTCGACTCCATGGGATGTTTCATTTTTTTAGAAGATCTACATAATTAGGAAACAGAAAAGTTGACACTTTTCACCTTGCTGCAGCCTGATAACAAGAGCTGTTAGGAGTGAACACTATGATGCATCTGCAGAGGTGCACAGTTATAGCTGAAAATGTCACAGATAGTACCTTTGCAGCAGCAGAGATAACAAGACCCTAAAGCCGCATACATTTCCTAGGGGTTTCCTGAGGAATCCATGTTAGTTGTTCATTTTATGCCCCTTCTGACACCAATAGCCTGTATTATCTTAAATATTGGCACCATAACAGCACAAACTTTTCTTCCAGGGAATGGAGCAATTTTTGTGTCAGAGATCAGCATGTACTACATGCTGCTCTCAACAGCAGAGTTGTGAGATCTCAAACAGGACAGATACCAATATGGAACTGCTACCTTTATGGGTTGCAGATACCTTTACTTACTGTCAAGCTGAATGACAATTTTGTTTCTCCTACAGTTTTAATTTCTATCAAAATAAGTAGATTTAAATGAGAAAACTAAGCAATCAGATATAAGTTACCAACTCTCTGTCATAATTCTAGAGAGATTCCAAAGATTCCATAGGCAGTATTGACAATGATCCAAAACTTGCTTATTAGATAATACTCTATATAATAAACTTTCACTATATCCTCCAAAAATTACTCTTACTTCCTTAGTGCTTCTTCATTTGGGAACAAGATCAATCTACATCCTCACTTGCCATGTTTATAATCTCCTCAGAGTTAAATTCTTAAAGGAAACCAAAATGTTGTCCTGATTGCAGGTAGAAGTGTATCCCTTGTTGAAATGAGTACAGCAACTTACCCATCAGCCTGTATCTGGAGGCAGGTTCATTTACTGTTGCAGAAGAAAAAGGTATTTGACCTTCATTGGAGATATGTCTACCAGACTATTCTACCAATTTCTTTCCAATATTTGTGAGGTTTTAACTTTTTAAGCGTGGACCAGCCATGTTTTAAGGCTGTGCATGCAGTCTGAAGGGTAGCTCAGATTTCTGTTTTCAAAAATCAAAGGAAAGAGAGGTCTCTGTTTTCAAAATGAACAGAGTTATTTTGTTTGTTTTTGTTTGGTTGGTTGGTTTTTTGTTTTTTTTTTGTTTTTTTGGTTTTTTTGTCATTTCAAATCTAAGTCTTTCTTTTTAATAGTACAGGAGAAGGAATGTACTATTATTTTTATTATCTCAGTGTTTATAAAATAACAACAATATGTAGATCTTGTCTTATTTTGCTTTTGTACTCTAGATCTCACGTTACAAGCAAATCAGGATTACAGGTCCTATTTAATAAATTGAGGCTTAAGACATGAGATGGTACAACCAAAATCATGGGCAAAGTACTGAAAAATTCAAAACTGCTCCAAGCTCTCCAACACCCTAACCTGATACCATACCTCTAACTACCCTTTCTCCTAACATTACCTAGCACAAATATTATGGTTTAAAAATTCATCAACACAACAAAGCTTATTTCAGTAGAAGCTTTATCACTTCCTGTTGTCCGCCAGCTGCAGCAAATACTGCAAGTCCTCCACAGTCAAATTTTCATTTCTCAAATATAAATAGGCTGGTCTGCCCCAGTGCAACTGACAGTGTCAGACATGAGAGACATGTCTGACATGTTGACTTGTCTGACATTTACTTCAAGTGAAACTCTGTGAGCAAATGATTCCTATTTTTTTTTCAGATTAAACTGTTGGGGCTGCAAGTCTTTATTTGTACGTGTTGATCAGAGTAAACACCAGAAATAAAGACTTGGTATAGACTTCTAATGACTGGCTTTAATAGAATACCCCAGCTGTATGTGAAGAGTTGTGTATGGTATTCACCAGCTGTCAGTGTTTTCATCCCTCTTATCTATTTACAGGAATCCAGCAATTGATGTTCAAGAGCACTAATTTGCTGCACTAATAACACACAGCACTGCATTGCACTGGGAAACCACTGACTTTACAGCATTTCACAAAGGTCATTTAATGGATGGGAAACTGAAGCACACAGAAAAAGTGACTTACCCAAGAGAATCTCAAAGATGCAGAAGAAGACATAATGAAATCCAGAGCTCTTGACTTCCAGGCAAGACCACTAGTTGTTAGGCCTACTGCAAAACTGGTGAAAATCTGAGTTTATTCATCATGAGGTGTTAACACAAATGCGGCTATTTTTGTTAATGTTTTTAAGCTGTGAGGCACTGTAGCACCGTCAACTTTGCTAGCTTCTCTGGTGATGTAAAATTCAAATGAAGTTACCTCTTTCGTCTCAACAGAAAACACTCAATTTTTTTTAATTTTTTTTTAATATTAGCCTGTATGCCAACACAACAGCTCAAAAGAGATAGCAGCAGGTATAGCAAAGTCAGAAATGGGACATAAGTTTCTCTTAAGATCTCTGTTCACATAGCTGTGAAAATAACCCATATTTTGAAAACAAAGAAAGTTTGCAAAATCTGTGTCATCTGACTTCAGAAACCCAGAACACTGTTTTTTATTATGGCATAAAACAAGGTTCAGGGTGATCTTAAAAGTGGACCAAGCATACACAAGTCCAAAGGAGAAAAGACAAAAGAGAACACAGCTTCCAAGGCAATACTTTATCTGGTGTTAAACGAGAGGCCTGTTTGGGGTAGTTTGCGATACAATCAAAAGCTGTGTGTGCAAAATGGTTTGTTAGCTCCACATTTCAGTGCATGCCATGTTTGATTCATTCACAGATGTCACATGACATATATGTCACCATATTGACCTAAAACTGTGCATTTAATCACATTTTCAATCTTTTTTTAAATTAATAACTACCTCAAATTTGTTCTTTAAAGGGATTCCCCTTTTTCTATGCATGCCTGATGTTTCCTCTCAGTACTGCTCATATTCAAGAAAATTCTGGTTCCACCAAAACTGGCGCTTTAAATTAAAAATCTAGATTTTTTTTTTTTTATTCAGACAGTTATCAACATACCTCTTAGGCCAAAATCCAGAAGGGTTAGGAGGAGGATTTTGGCCAGCCAGAGAGGGGATATTCACCGCCAGAAGTCAAGGATGGATTTGGATGAACATTTGTTGTGATCTGGCATAGCAATTCATGGGATCATCAGTTAAAAAGATATTGCAGTGCTGACAGGCACACCTGAATACAGCAATTTTGATACATTTTTATTTGTACTGGTCTATTAAACAGGGTGCACATATTAACATCTGAGTCAGTCCAATGCTTCTTCATTTATACCTCCCACATTACTGATTAATGGGTTGTTTTTCCCAGGACCTGAGACTGTTCTTCCTTTATCTTTAAACACTGACTGTTCACATGTTTTCTCAAAAGCCATTAACAGTCTTCTACTTCTTAGCTTTATTCAGTAGTGAGTATTAACATTTGCATTTACTTCTCTTGCCACGGACAACATTCTGTGTATTCAATGATCAGAAGCTATGATACAATAATTTTCTTATTGTGTCTTATGCATACTAACGTAACAGTGAGATCACATTCAATTTTTTCCTTTTGCTTCAAAATTTGGGAAAAGTTTTCAGTCATTAAAAAAATTTCATTAGAGATATTTATTTCTTCCTAATTGTTGAATTTCAAAAGGTGAAAGGAATTTAAGAGTTGATTGTAGTGAAAAACAGCACAAGATAAAGCAGTTAGCACCTTGCACTTGCCAGCTTAATGAGGTAAAATAAATGTTGCCTGCTGAGTACGAGACAAAGGGATAAAGATCATATTGCTGGCAGCCTAGCAGTGTGTCAGTAGGAAGGTTAAGTAAGGACAGAACTTACTGTGACTTATTCCAAGAAAAATTTTTCCCTCAATGACGTTGGACAGCTGCAGGACATCTAATGTACATCTGAAGAGATCTATTTTTTTGTTTTGGTTTGGGGGGTTTTTGTTTGTTTTGGTTTGGGTTTGTTTTTTATGTTGGTTGGTTTTTGTTTTTTGTAGTTGTTGTTGTGGTTTGTTTTTTTTTTTTTTTTTTAAGATTACTCTCCCATATGAGTGCTTATTTTCTTTCTGGCAATTTTGAAATGACATTAAACCCATAATTAAACCCATAAAACCAACAAGGTAGCATAAAGATGCTTAGACATGCAATATATCCCAACCTTGGCTTCTTAAAAACATTCAGCTTCTCTAAGGTAAAGGAATGAAATATTTTGTTTAATGAATCACCAAATATTTTTACAAAACAGGAGGGAAAAGGGCTACAGGCTGTTTTCAGTTTTCACTGCAGTGCCCAGACTCTAACAATGAGAAGATCCAATGAAGTGAAATTTTGCAGAGAAGACTGCTAACCAGAACGTCAGCCTGTATCATTCTCTATCCTAGGATTACTGTTGCACTTAAACTCTCTTTTGCCTAGTAAGGTCAACACATTCTTCCAGGTAATGTCTCAGTGTAATGTCAATTTTGTTCATTAAGAAAAGTGTTCTCATGAATAAGTAATTTGAAATAGAATTCCCGGTAAAAGAAACACTGGTTTAGTCAGTTATACTAATTTTCTTGTAGTTACTTGAGATGACAGTATTACCTGCGTGCAACAGTAAAAGTGTTCTTTGCTGCTCAGTTGAGGCATTTCCAGCTTATCTAGTTCTTGTGGGGGCATGTTTGAGGCAGACCACACACTTAAGTTGTAAGAGTGGTACAGCAAATGCACAAAGTTCCTGCAAACATCTCACTTTGGACCTGCTTCTGTATTCTGTCAAACCAGTTATACATGGGGGTAGAGGAAATTATATTCAATTAGTGAAGTAACACTGGCATCAAGTCAGTATAACAGAGAGAATTAGGGTGCTTATTCCTGCAAAGACTGCAGCATTATGCAATTTCTTTTTCAGCCACTTGGTTGCTTCTGTGTATGTGAGATTAGACACAGGATTAACTGGATTTCTGAAAAAATTAAAGGAACACATCTGCAGGTCTCACAGAGCACAATAATGCTGGAAAATGCTGAAAACAAGCACTTTATTAGTTATATTGCCAAGATTAGCATAACGTAACATACTATCTCCCCAAGTTATGCAGTCCTTTGTGGCTACAAAAGTTGCCAAGGTCTGTCCTCAGATGTGCATGATGTCTTTTAATACTGAAAAACAGAATTGGTCCCTCCAGGATCGGGATTGTTCATTCTGCATGGAAACATTCTGCTATAGGAGATAAGATTTATCATGAAGGATTCGTCTAATTTAATGCATTTCAACATAGCTAATTTAGAAAACTATAATTTAGAAACTTGTATTATATTGCTGTACTATACCTCTTAGGAGTACAATAAATGTGGGATAATTTCTTTCTGACTTCACCATGAGTCTTGTTATAGAAAGAAGGATTTGTCATATATATCATAGAGTGCTGTTTTTCTGGATATTTTTGGGTTTGCTGCTTTCAGCCTAGTACAGTGTTCCTTTGTAAATTATACAAAATACTCAGGCGAGCTCATTACAAGTACCCATTGTCCTAGATAGGCATAGATATTTTACAGCCCATCTGCTAATGCTTTAAAAAAAAAAAAAAGCTATTGCTTTTTTGGTTTTAATTGAACTCAGTTTTCTTGACTTCATTTTTTTCCAGTATTTTGATGGACTTGAAAATCTAGTAACTGCTATAAGAAAAATAGAGTTTGGAAAATACATAGACCATCCTGACGCAGACATCCACAGGCATGAAAGTCTATGTGTGCCTGCACACTGTCATTCCCAAGCTGTTTAGCAATAGCTGAGATTCTGGGCCAGCCACTTTTGTAATATTTTTTTTCACTCTTTCTATTGTTGTAAGTGAAAAAATATGGCAGTCCTCCAGTGACCAAATTAAGAACAACTCAACCACATTTTGTCCAAAGCTATTCATTCATACAAGTGGTATTATAAAATGTTATAATTAAATGTAAGGCAGCATATTATATGTTATCCTTCTAATTTCAGAGAAGGGCTCACCATAAAATTATTAGCAAAATAAAATAAAATATTTTAAAAGGTTTTGCAGTGAAATCCATTTGTGGCTGCACTTTTATGAATAGTTCTTTGTTTTCTTTAGTACTGCATGATGAAATTCAAACTTTCTATTTTTATTCCTGACAAGGCAAGAGGCATAAGGTGTTAGCAGCAAATGTATCGTGGCTGCCAGAAATGCAAGACCCTTTCTGTGCAAGGTCAGAGACCAACACCATAATATCTCAGCAGATAGGGAATTTAGCATTTCCTCAGTGTCACGGGGATTTTCCCTTACTTCACCAGGAAGAATGAATAGAATTATTTTATCTGGTATGTCTAGCAACTGCACCACTTTGTCAGCAGAGGACTGATCTTTGTGTCAGCTTCAGGTGATGTTTCTGATAGAAACAAGGGCTCCAACAAGAGAACTGATTGACATCAGCAGCATTAACAGCTGCCATCTGGAGCAGCTATCAACAAGGTTTGGAGTTCTAGCTATTGATAAATGGGATCTCCTTTTGATATTCAATATTTTTTTTCTTTTCAGGACTGATATTTGTGATCAGCAAATATCAGGAACTTGTAGGTTTCAGTTATGGTTTCTCTTTATTCCCCTAAAATACAGGCAGGACCTGTTTTCAGCATACATTATTATTTTCATGAGTATCAGAGGATATCAGAGATGTTCTCCAGCAGTAGAGC
The DNA here is from genome assembly GCF_001715985.3 of Manacus vitellinus. Taxonomy (NCBI): domain Eukaryota; kingdom Metazoa; phylum Chordata; class Aves; order Passeriformes; family Pipridae; genus Manacus; species Manacus vitellinus. The sequence continues at coordinate 49,824,684 of NW_021939396.1, read as the reverse complement.
CCACTGACCTCAGCTGTGGTCAAAATGGTCAAAGAGGCAGGAATTCATAGGGGAAAGAAAATTTGGACCCTTACAAAACTTAAGTGACATTTTTCTGTCCTATCCACAATAATAATCCAGCTGAAGCTGAATTTGTCTCCTTGATGGGCAAACCACATTTGTAAAATTTTTATGTCTGCCTTCACCAGAAGAAATAAAGGCTTCATGGCTGCAGGAATCTAGGGATCTGCAAGTTAGCAGACACTTTTTTGGTAATAAATTATGACAAAGGATTACTGTGTTTGTGTTATTTCTCTCTTTCATTATGGAAATGTTTTGATTTTGGAAAGATTGCACCTTGTCAGTTCTGACACAGTCAGTCCATAAATCTGTACAATATAGAGGCATTTATTTATCATCTGTTTCGGACTACTAGTCATGTGCCTTTACTGATTTTCTTTTAAAATAAAAATGCTCTGAATAACCACGAAACCAAAGAATTACCATTTGACTATAGACATGATCTGTAGTCAGAGACCACAGCACTGAGACTGCATCCTTTATGAATACATCATACACATTACATTTGACCATGCTGTACCTGCAAACTTCTTCATAAAAGCATTTTATGAAGCATTTATCAAGGCAATTTCTCCTGAATCAATCACCCTATACCCTGTTGATTGCACTGTGTGGGGAGATGATATATTTACATACTAAAAAGGTCAGTGTTGAACAAATCAGTATTAAGCGTGCACCATCATTGCATTCAAGTGAAGCACAAAACTGTATGAATCTAGAAATTTTTTTTGCCTTTTTACCTTCATGTACAAAAGCTGGAGACATCTGCACAGAGACATAATGCGATATTTTAGCATAAGTCGTGGTTGGCAAGCATGTTCATAAGATAAACCTTTCTGATTGTTAATAGGAACAAAAAGAGTGCCACGACTTACGTAAAGTATGGGTCAGATTCATCATCGAAAATACGTAATTAATTCAAAGGGGTGTGATATTTGCATAATAGCTGCCTTTTATTTTCAGACCCAGTTAACAGGATACAAGCCTTCATAATAGGCTCTGAATTACATTATTAGTTTATTTAGTTTACAGTATGTAATAATGTAACTAGAATACAGGCTGCTAAAAATATTTATAAATTTGCATTCAAATTCAATTATCCCAAAATATTAAGGACTCACTCCTCTGCTAGTGTAAATTGGCACATCTCCCTGGACTTGATGTGATTTTGCCCTGCTAATTAAAGTATAAATGCAGACGTTGTTTTTGCCAACTGAAGTCATAAAATCTGCAAAACTGATGTGCCTTCAATATATTTCTTCTGGTGTATGGTATGGGTATATGGTCTCATTGATCTGCTGTAGTAAAAGACACAAAGGTTGTGATTCAAAATGAAATCCAGACTGTTACTGCTAGTTTCATAAAAATTATCCAGTCCTTTTTGTTGTCTCTATCCTGCAGTTTCTGTATATGCCACATCTCATAAAACATATGGACTTCACTTAAAATTCTTTAAGAGATAATTGCTGGGGTTTTGTTATTTTGTCTCTGGTTTCCTTCCCTCATTCTCACATGGTCTCTCTTCCCCCCGATAATTATTTCTACTCTCATGAAATCCAATGTAATTACTTCTTATTGCATCAGATGGTTTGCTTGTTTCTATGATAATTTTCTTTATTTAAAAATTCTGTTTCTTCAGAGATTATAATATTCATCAGTTAATTTTAAGGAGCCCTATACAGCACACTTGTAATCTTTGGTAGTTTTGGAGGAAATACCAAATAGCTAGCAATCTTCTTCTGAGAGAGACCACATGGCAGGGTTTGGAAAGAGTTGGACATTTCCAGGAAGAGGAACTATCTGTGACCATGAAATACTCTCTCAACTCATTTTCTTTTCAAGAATTTCCTTCCTGAGGGAACAAAGACATCTACCTCCCTGACAGAACCCCACTCTTCCTCAGACCTACCATTCACCTTCAAAGAGTGTGGTAAACCATTCTCATGTTTGCTTAGAACTCAGTCAAGGGACTTGTGTTATTGTCTACCTTCACTAGTAACAGGGGGAAAACCCACATAAATACAAAAATAAACAATAAAAAGAACAACAAAATTGTATTGGACATTTTAGCATTTCCTGAGGCTATACAAAATACACTACAAAACCCCTCTTTGCTATAATGGTTTTAAAGTTTTCTTTCTTTGATAGGATTTTTGTTATGCTGTTGAAAAAAATCATACCCCTGTGCCACTTCTCTGTTGGATGGTGATATGGTTTGAAGCTGGCTCCCTGTCAAGTCTCCAAACCTTACCACAAGAAGGTCCTCCCCCCCCAAACTTCAGGGAGAAGAGGGAAAAAAAAACAACCAAGAAAACCGAAACGAGAGAGAGACAGCTAAAGCAATACATATATATAAAAATATATTTACACTTATGTTACAGTTATATACAATTGAAATATATATACAATTTTACAAGGAAAAGGGAAAGGGAAGGGGGAAGGGAAAAAAAAGGAACAAAACCAAAATAGAATATATATATATATATCTATCTATCTCCCAATCAGTAGCCCAAGATCTAGCAACTAAAAGAGTTAGCAAAGAAATATCTCACTACTCTCCTTGGGACAACCGAGAGCTGCTCTGGAACAATTGTCGGCAACCTCCGTCTCCCAAGGTCGGCAAGGCCTAACCAGGCCTCGCTCCCCAACACAACAGACTCAACAGCAGGGAACCTGCACCTCCAAGCCGCCGGAAGGAAAGAGAGCAAAGGCCTTCCCTCCTTTCTTCTTATAGTCTGGCTTACGTAAAAATCGTAGGGAATACTGGGTAAATCTGGGCCCTTCCTTGGTTACAAACTGGTCACCAAGGAAGGCCTAGACCAAACTACCACAGATGGTTATCAAATATGTTAATAATAGTAACACAGGCATCAGCCCTTCCTGCCATTAAGCAATACTAATAACTTCGAGGCTTAGTCTGAAGGAAAGGGGCAGGAGCATTTCAGATGAACCAGGAAAGATTGCCACTAGGTAATTTGTTGATATATTTTCTTTTCCTGCACTGTTTCCAAGTTCCTGTCACTTTTATAACATTCAAATCAGATCTGCTTGCAGAATCAGATGAATTCAAGTACAGGCTAAAGATCACAACATTTTGTTTCATCAAGTCCTGCTTTTCCCTGCCCACCCCTCCCTGAGTTACCCACCTGCCATGCCCACAGCCCAGGACCACACTTCACCACCCCAGGGCTGTCAGTCCCTGCCCCAGCAGTGCTGTGGCATGGTCCGTCTCCATGCCTAGCCGTGGGCCCCACCAAACTGGGACTGCCTGTGGGCCTATATCCTGACCCAACCTGAGCCCATCCCTGTTTCCAGGGAAGTGACGGCAACCTGGGGCTGTCCCAGTGCCTCACAGATGCCCTGCTCCTGGCTTTACTAGTGGGACAGGCCCTGCCCAGACAGACTCTGTGGTGGCTGGACACACACACTTGAAAAGAAAGCAGTTATCTAAAAACACCCAATTCTGAATCTGAGTCTCTCAAAGGCACCCAAACCACGAGGGTAAAGCCTCTCAAGGTAGTTTCCTAGCTGCAGGACCTCTTGGCTTGGTTTGGTGCCTGTTGTAGGTCCCAGATTTCAGTACAGGAGGGTATGATGAGTGGTGCTGTGAATTCTTCTCCTGGAGCTGGGCACCTACCTTTAGGCTTTGCAACCCCAGCAGTCATAGAGCCTCAAGATCTTTTCTTTCTTCTAGTCTGCACTTCAGTACCAAAGCTGTCTTTTGATCTACTTCTTACTGAGTAGCTACTTTGCCAGGGAAATTTTGTCAATGCAGAGAGGTCTACTTTATTCTTTTGACTCATTTCAAGAAAGACCAAAATTGAATGAGTAGGAGGCAGTACCAAATGATGGAAATAGATTTCATCACCCTGAAGCTACCACTCTTCTTTACACTAGGATCCTCTGGTCTTTGTAAGAAGCCAACAGTTTTTAACTGCAAAGTTAGTAATGGTTAGCAAGAAATATAAGAATCTCTTTCCATCTGGGAGAGAAACTGGTGAAGCAGAGGCCTGGGAGTGAAGGAAGCAGACAGGGGTTAGGAAAGGTTGTCTTTTGTATGCTGCTTTCTCCAGGAAATGATTGAACAGACTGCTGCTACATACACAAAAGCAAATATCACCACACAATTTAAGAGCCATTTAGTGAGATCTGCCAGAAGGAGAGAATTCATAGGGCATAAAGAAGAATATTCACAGGTCCTTATGTACCTGTGCCTGTAACATAAACTCCACAGTAGGATTTCAGATTGATGCTGTAATTCAGACATAAAACTGAAAGCATTTTAATCTTATTTTATGCTGTTTTAGTGCCAGTATAGGTCTGCACATTGTAATTGTATTATAGTATAGCAAGCAATATGTTCCAACATGGCTTTAGCCAAGGAGAACGGGCATACCTAAAAGATATGTCTACACTGCAGTTACTTGAAAGTGTGCAGACATAACCAAGTTGCCTTTAAAGTAGCTCATCGGGGTAGTCAGATCACCTTAAAACTTCTTAAAAGCATTAGCAGCATTGATTTTGTCATCCCAAGAAGAGCCCTTTGTGCAGGGCTCTTCAGACATAATAAGGAAAAAAGAGTAAAGGGGAAGTGTTCTGTGCCCAGCAGTGAGATTGCCTCTCCTGCTGCTGACAAGAGGGTGAAAAATTGGGTACAAGGACTCATGTTTCTGGGATAATCACAAAACCCTGAATAACAGCCACCTCACTCTTCACACACACACACACACACACACACACACACACACACACATACACACATACACACATCTTCTCTCAGCATGTACTAGCAATTCAGAATTTACAGGGCTGCTTCAGAAGGCTTCCTCAGACTTCTAAGGAATGGTAAAAGGGCCATGGCCCTCTTACGCTGTCTGGGCTGTACTTCAGTGCTGTAGATGCCCCTCGTGGAGAGCACAGTGCAGATTTTTGGCTGAGTTCTGTAGTGACTGTACCAGTGTGAGTGAACCTTAGGAAATACCAGATGCATCCAACGGGGTTGAAAGCTTGAGAGCCAAAGAGATCACTAAGACCCTGTGTACTCCAGCAGCTAAAATAAAGCATCAGTGTTTTAGTCTCTGACTAAATTATTTCTCACTAAATGCCTGTGATACATATCTCTCCCTCTATACAAGGAATCCAGAGGACTCCATGCAAGTTGGTTAAAACTACAAGGGATATTCTCACAGGCCAAAATGAAACACAGCCTGCCAAAAATCTTCCTAGCAATTGGTTGGAAACGTCCTGAGGGAAATTCAGCACAGTGTCCCCATCGTAGTCAGTATGGGGTGTCTGTGCACACTAAGTAATTTAGAGTTTCTGGATGCTGTGGCCCCTGACTTTTTTAATTCCCCACCTCTACCACTCTATTAAATTATTCGGTTTTCAGTCACCTCCCCATAACACTGCTGTGAACTTTAGTGACCATGAATCACAACAGACTTCAAACCTGTAACATCAATTACAAGTACAGCTAATTGGAGCACAGCCAGGGCTGCTTGACCTAACAGACATTCCCACCATTAGTTTCACCATGGATCATGGGGATTTCAAATGACTCACTTTCACTGTTCTGAAGGGTCTTGGTTCCTGAATGCTATTAGGCCAGTGCCATGTGTTCCAGTGTTACCAGCTCATAGAAGAGTCTGTACTTGCATGAACGCTTAGTGCCTAAAAAACTGCTGCAGACTTTTAGATAGGAAAAATCATCACACTCTGAGAACTGGGGAAAAGGAGGCTGAACTCTTCCCCTGCTTTCTCTTGAACTTCTCCTTCTTGACGCTTTCATCACAGTGCTACTTTCTTGGTCTATCACAATTTGTACCAATCAACATAAACTGTAAAATCTAATCTTCCTAAGTTATGCTTGAATTCTTCATTTGTTCAGTGAAGAATCAATGAAATCATCTGATGAGATCTTGTCCTTGATGGCAAAGGCATAATTTGAACTCAGTCTTTACCATGCAATATGCAATGTGATGCAATTATTACACTTATTTTCTGTAAATCTATGTACAGAAGGTACACTCGAAATGATGCAAATACCACCACTGTTCCCAATGCAACTCATGTGCATTCATGCACCTTGTGATGATATCCTTTCAATGCACATTAAGCTTAAGCATTTGGGATAAATCTGACTGAAGTAAGTGTCATTCCCTATAAAAGCAAATTGAGAGGAGAAGTACAAAACACATGAAACCATGCCAATGAGGGAAGCAAGTACCAATTTTGGCCCAAGCATGTAATCTAGTCAAAACTTAAGTAAGTATGAAAAAAGACATTTAGCAAGGTCCTTTTGCAAGAAACTCAATAACTAAATTCTATGGCTGATCTAACTCAGAGATTTACCTTGTCACAGGAACCAGGGTATTTAACACAAACTGTGGTGATTCAAGGAAACCCATTGCGAATCACTGCTGTATTCAGAAGACAGGTTCTGTGATGGAGGACATACAGTAAGGTTTCCCTTTGATACATATAGACCTTTACAATGACAAGTATTTGATCATCTCATTTATAACTGGAATATCATGGCCTAAGCCAAGGTTGGGATGTTATGCAGGACAGCACAAACTCTACTATTACCTTCAGCAAGTGAGGTGATGTTCATGAGTTTGTCTTGAAATGAGTCTTGAGTGTGCTTACATTGACACTTTTTCAGGTTGCCAACATCTGCCACAGGTAAGCCAGGTCTACTGATACTGCTGAGGTGCAGGGACACCAAGGAACACAACAAAAATTCAGTAGATACAGGACTGGCATGCAAACCATTTCTTAGCACCTTCTCCTCCAGACTCTGCTCCTGCAAAGACACCAGAAACAACAGCGTCACATACTACTCTTGGTTCTGTCTCCAAGGTCCTTCCACACAAGTTGCTTTTCCATGTTTGATTCCTCTCACAACTGTCAGTGGCTCATCCTACCTCTGCTAAAATGCTTTATCAACCCTGTCATGAACTAGCCATTTCTAAATCCTAAACATTAAATCAAAACTTGGCCCTAAACAAATTAACTTAAAATGTTCTAATTTAATCCAGTTTAGAGTGTCAGCGACTGGCTCCCTTCCAAACTTCTGTCTCATAACACTTACCCTGAGGAATATACCTTTTACTCCAATTAGACACTCCCCCTCCTAAGTAAGTTTTCTACAGGCACCAGTCTATGTCACCCACGTATGAAATATGTGATAAATTAGGGAGAGTTGAAGGTCCTCAGTTGGCTGACAATAACTGGAATGAAAGTTAAGTGTCCAGAATTGTATTTGTATTCATGAATGAACTACATACATGCCTATAACAATCTGATCAGCCGGGCCTTTTAGTACCCTTAATTTTCCCTGGACAAGGTTTAGATCCAGTGACTGTAATAGCCAAGACAAAACACAGTTATTTTTAATGACAAATCGCCTGACCGAACCTCTGCTTTAGCCATCTGTGCATATTTCACTTAATCTCTCTTCCAGAATTAAACTATTTAGAGACACTAGAAGCCATAGGAAGGTGCCCCAAAAAGCTATAGAACTCAAAACACATAAAAAGTGAGAGAACAGGCATCTTCAGCTCTTTGGCAAATGTTTAAAGAGTTTGAAAAATACTAAAGCTAAAGCTTGCAGTAGAGAAAAATTCTCATTCTTCTTGGGCTCAAGGCCAAAACAATCATGTGTATTTAATGTGAAAGTAATACATTTACCATTTTAAATTCTATTCCCATCTTAATTCAAAACCACCTATGAGAAAATAAATTTTATCAGTGAAGGCATAAAATCCACAATAGCCCACTTAGAAGATATAATAGTTATTAGAAGAAATATTCCCTATATACTTTGGTGATTAGCTCCATTGATTCTCCTCAGCTTTTCGAATTATGAAGATGTTACTGTGAAATTTACTCTTGAAAACTGTTGAGGAACTACACAAGAGAGTTGTGTGAGTTAAAATGGTGAGGACAGCACAAACTTGTAGCAAACACTAGTTCATTCAGTGGTGAAGTGAGGTGAGCTAAAGTGAACTGTTTGGAAAGTCCTATTAGTCATACAACTATACCAAGAAATAGCTAATACCATAATTTTTTAAGGAATTGAGAATTTCTTAAAAGATCAGGTCTACTAGCCAAGCCTGTAGAGTTTGTTTCAAAATTCCTACTTTCACCAAAATGTACCTATATACCTGAATGTATATGACTTATTTGCCTGAAGCTTGACTAACTTTTCCAGATACAACAGGTGGCCTTGTCTCTCTCTCTCCTCTAGAAGTCAATGTGGAGTGACATCATCAGATCATTACAGCTACAGCCCTTCTCATTTTTAGCCAACTAAACAGTGTTTAAGTATTCTAAAAAATGGGAACACTCTATTAGTTTAGGGTATTTTTACTCTGTAGAGAGTGGTGAGGTCCCTGAGGGCTTTTGCCTACACTCACCCTTGCTCTGGGAGGTCCCAGGAGCACTATGCAGAAACCTCTGCTTCCTCGGGGTCTCAACAGCATAGGTCTGAGACTGTATGGCAGCACACACAAGCCACTACACCCTGCACAACCCTAGTTTGTTTAGTCTTCTCAGCCCCTCGGGAAACACTGCACATACAGATGTTTGGTAGCATGCACTAGCTGGTGTGGCATCTCAGTAGGACTCCACTGAGCAGGATTACCATTACTCTCAGCAAGGTCATGTGTCATCTACACATGTAATTCACTTGTAACCATATGCTAAAACACGCTACCATTCTATTACAGGCCAGAGTGTGTGTTCATGAAAGAGTAAGAACAGATATCCCTATAAACATAAATGAGTTTTACCCTCGATCTTCTAAAATCTGCTCCTCAAACCTTCAATATATACCCATTCAGGAACTCTACTTACAACCCAGTACATTTTTGGGATGATTTTATTTTGCACAGCTGAAATAAAATTCACAGACCATTTTTCATGCATGAAAAGAACACAGGTAGAGTTTTTCCACCATTAATATAAACACTATCTTTTTGTATGTTCAGCCTTAAAGTATTTTGATAGGCAGATAAATAAGGACTTTTACTACAGTCTCTTATTCCTAGGTGGGTGGTATTTTCTGTAGTGCTATTATCACCTGTATAAATAGCAGCACTACTGCTGGTGTAATTTGGACTGCTGTGGATGTATACACTCAAAGCACAACTAGATAGTTCTAGTTTTTCACCTATAAAATGATAAGTGCAGTCATCTGGCATTTGGTAAACAGATTCAGCAACCTCGGTGCTGCAGAATGTCTCCTTAATTTGCCGCAAATAAAGAACACTGCACAAAGCCTGGCATCCCTTGTGAAGCATCCTGTAATTGCAAGCAGAAGGAGGAATACAGCACATTCAGATGCCAAGGGATTTCATCTGCAGATATTCACTAACAATGGAAGCTTTTAGGCTTGAATAAGAGCAATCCTATACCACCACGTTTCTCTGATGAAATCAGGGAGGAATGTGCCCTAGCATATATACCAGTCCAGGATAAAAATATGTTTACAGTGCTTTAGCATTCTTTAGATTGAATATCCACTAGGAAAGTAAAAATTAGGTTTGGCTTGGTTTGGTTGGTGCCCTTTGTTACATAATTAATGGTTTATACTCTCATGTCAATATTTGTAAGAAAAATCATTCCAGAATAACTAATGTTGTAGTCCACAGATATCAGCACTGAAGACTATAAAGGGAAACATATTCTTACCTAGAGGTATATTCTTAAAAGACTTGTGTGATGTTTCACAAAGGTCAACATATACAAAGAGGTGGGTCTTTAAACCTCTGAAAAGCAACACTGCATTCCTAATAACCTGTGATGCAGTAGCATTACAGTAGTCTTTAGCTATATAATGTTGTTAAGGAGCGGAGTTGTTGATTTTTTATTTTCCCTCACATCCGTTTACAGGCAGCAAGATCTTTCTTTCATGAAAACATTAGGAGCAGCTAAGAGTAACTCATTAAACTCATTAAAATTCAATTTAATAATTAACTCATTAAAAACAGCTAACTTTCAGTCCTTCATTTAGGGTATCCAAATGATATGTTATGGGACATATTCCCTTTATATGTCAACTCTCAACTTCTGTTTTTCCCTCCTCTTTCAAGATTATTGATTTATCACCACAGAATATGATAATTTCTTATGAGGCAGTGCCTTCCCTGATGGCTCTTTTCTTCATCAACTGTAGTCGAATACTTGAGATGCAATTCCAGTGTGCTGTTGAAAAGGGTAATTTGTTTCTGAGATTCAAATAGTATTTTCTCAGTCATCAATTTTTCTGTGTTATAACCAGTCGATAAATTCCCCCAAAAGTGAATTTCAACTGATTACAACCCTATGATCTCTACGTCATTGTGGATATTAACAGTTAAAACTAAGAAACTTGATTTCCATCTCTTCATCGTACTTACAAGTTTACTGAACTAATTAAAAATATATTAAAATTAATGTAATTTTTGAAGTGAATAAAGGGGTTTCACACCAGGAGAAAGACACTTGAAACATCAATTCTGCCTGTGTGTTTACATCTACTATGATTGAGAGTGTTTATAATTCAGCATTTTTATTAAGGAACAATAATTCTTTTTCTCCTTTTTAGAAATGCAAGTCTTAAATTTATAGTATTTTACTTTCGGTTCTAATTGCAAAGATAAATGTAGTGCAGATTTTACAAAATACAATTTATCAAAGGGCACGTATACAAACAGGAGCTTTTCCATTACCTTTAGTGAATTGAATTGCACTCTATGACCTTAGCAGGTAGGAGTAAAGAAATAAAAGGTAAAACCGATTTTTCTTCTTTTAGTTAGCCCTGGAAAAGTGACAGTATTCTAAGTATCTATTGTGACTCCTATTTTTACATTGTTTACAAATATTATAGTTGGAATAGAAAATATTTAATGCATATAACAAGTTTGATTTAATGCTGTGCTTAAATATGGAAGTAGAAATTAATAAACAGATAATTTAAGTCAGGGAATTCCTTTTTGTCCCTACTGTCTGGTTAGACTACTCATTATGTCACATTGTTATTTTCCAATGGAACTGATTTCTAAAGTAGTTACTTGGAGAAATATTTACAATATTGCCAAGGAAGGAAGTTTACACAAATGACATGTTTTATCTGTCCTGCTCTGACTTAAAATATCTGGTTTTATTCATAGGTAGCAAATGCCCTCTTTTTATGAGAAACAAGACATTTCTGTACCAACACCAAAATTCTTCAAATGAAATTATAAATGCATTACTGTACTGCCTGTGTGTATATGTATATATATTTTAAAAGATTAAATCCTAGACAGTATTTCCTTCTGTACCTAAATGAATGCTGTTGTCACACCATATAGAAATCATAGAATCATAATAGGGTTTGGGTTGGAAGGGACTTGAAAGATCATCTAGTTCCAACACCCCTGCTGTGGGCAGGGACACCTTCCACTATGGCTCAGAGCCCTATCCAACCTGGTATGTAACAAGGAGGAATTTGATAACAGAATATTATAGGAAAATACAATTCAGATGAAGGGAGGAAAACTCCATTTTACAAAGCCAGAATAATTTTCTTAAAAGTCACAGCAAGAATCAAAGAACACGTAGATGCAGTAACTCCTGAGTGCACTTGGAGAAGTCTTGCTTAATCCAATGAGAGGATTTAGGAGGTAGAGAGGCAATTAGGGAGGAGTCAGTGAGACAAGGCATGCAGGCTTTCCTTCAGTATCATGCCCTCAGGTGATGCTTGAGAAAATGTTTGTTGGAGTTGAATTTTGACCAGTTTTTATTTTTTTCCGCTTTGTAAGAATAAATACCTTTAAAATACCTAAATACATAGAGCGGCCAGCTATTATTTATATGGACACAGGCATGGATTGGAACTATGCAGAAGAGAATTACAAAGATATTTTTTGGTCATGATCATCTACAGCAAGACCTAGCTTAACTAAAATATATATTATTCAAGAAACCCAAGGTAATGAAGGTTTCAGTTTATAATCCAGTCCATCCTAATAATTGAGTACGAACAAGCCCAACGTTATGTAATTTGAAGCTCGTTTAGCTGCGAAAGCCAGTTCTTGCACTCTGCTTTGAATTACAAGACCAGTTTCTAAAAAGTGATTGACCCATGCCTATTCTTTATAATATAAGTTTTGCAACATAATGTATCTACTAAAAGGTTCTTTGCTATTTTTCTGCCAAGTGTATTGCTACATGTATACCTTAACATGGAAATTTACGGAGAATTGTCCTTCATAGTAAATTGTTAAGATCCACTTATTTTAATAAAATTTCTTAGCTACTTAATGGGAAAATATCCTCTCTGTTGACTTAAATATATGCTAAAGGTAATATTTATTAATGTTTATTAAAGGTATTGACTCATCACACAGACAATGAGGAAAAAGCAGAGAAATGCACTCAGTAGAAGGGAAATCTCCCCAGGAAGTATATTAATATCATTATCACATATTAAAAACTGAGAATGTTGTGTTAACAAATATACAAGCTGATTCAAGAATCACAGCAGGAGGAAGAGTGCCTTCTTTCTCCTTGCAGTTTTTGAATTGGCACAGGCTGGGCAACGAAAAAAAATGGTGGATGAAAGTGTTTTAAATAACTCCACAGTCTGTTTGCATATAAAGCATCACTAGTAGCACATGCTTAAACCCTGTGATAATGGAGTCAAGCATAGTATTTACTAAATCACTTTATCTAGAGATTTGGTCATCATCAGGAAATAGAGATATGAAGAGTAGCCTTCAGAAGAACGATATTGGATAATGAAGAAACCAAGACACTAAAAAGGAAAAAGAAAAGCAGCTCATAATTATTTATTACTAATGTTTTTAAAAGATTATAATAAAACTGACAAAAGAGTTGAAAAAAAAAGAAAAAAAAAAAGAAAAATAGATATGGATTTGATCTTCAGAGTCCTATAGGAAAGATGCTTGAAATCATACAGTATTATATTCAGAAAAAATCAAACCTAAAGAAGACTTCTCATCAAATCTGAAAATCAAGGAAAAAAAAAGAAATAAAGAGGGTTTGAGTTGACAATTAGGTGGGGAAGACAAAACATCAGAAAATATTAGGAGGAATTTGTATCTGGAGCCTATAGTCATCTAAGCTTATATCTAAGCTCCCATAATCAGTGAATTGTATTCAACTTTAAATCTGACTCACCTGATGAAAAGGTCTCTGTAATTAGATTGTGTATATTACTAGGTTTGTATTGAGAGAACTCCAAAATTAGATTGTCTATGTCACAAGATTTGTATTGGAAAAACAGACACACAGGTGTATTTATTAGTCAAATCATCTACATTATTTCAGGTGAAAGATGAAATCTTTCAGAAAGAGTTTTGTAATATACTACAAGGTAGATATGCGCTGGGAATAGTTATGGCCCAGCACACAGGTCCAATGGTATGGTGAAACAAGCCATGTTCAAACTGATCCAGCATCAAAAAAAACCTAAAATTAGTTTTATATACAAGAGCATCAGGCATACAAGACCTGAATATATGTGTGTGCTTGTGTATATATTTTGGTAATCATCTGAACTTCGGGAATATGTCAGATTTTATCTTTCAAGTTGGGTCACCTATATTAACTAAGCAAAAATTTTATACTCCTAAAAGTTTCTGATCAGCATGAGCTAAAAACAATTTAGGCACACCAACATAAATGCTCGTGTTCTTTAATGAACACTTCTAAATTTTGAAGCACTGTTACGAAAAGCAGCAGATCTACCAGAAAATTATTTCAAATACTTGTGAGAAAATCCTCAGCTTGTTGACAGTAAAAAGTATTCATAAATATGTTTTAAATGTTTTTGTCAGCAAAACAGAGCAATACTCAGATGTTTTTCCATCTGGACTGTAAAGAGTTTCACTTAGACACTGTAAGAGGATAACTCAGCCCTTTAAAATAATTGAAGTGAGATTTGTCTGTGCTCAGAAAAGTGTAAAGGTTTTATTTTATTTTATATGTCATAAATAAAGTACATAATCTCATGGTTTCTTAATTCCCCTCTTTCTTTCTTCCAGTTAACCTTTTTGCCACACAAGAACAGTCCAACCTGGAAGTTAGATGGAAAGCCTGACACCTCCAAATGCAAAACCATGTAGATGTTTTTCACTGAAGACTAAGACTCAACCAGGATCATTTGCATGCAATAGGCATATTCAGATTGCATTGAACAAACTGACAGCCATAGAGAAATATATCTTCTTTGAATAATATCTTTTAATTTTTTTTATTATTTTAGTGTAGAATCTTGGAGATCAGAGGTAGATTCCCAAGAGTCATTCCCAGAGTATAAATATAATTTTAAATTACTTCCTTCTCTCTCGTTGCCCCCCCCCAAAAAAAACCCTTATCCAAATGCATCCACTACAAGATAGTGCCAAAGACTGCCTGTTGGGTCTTTCAGCTTACAACTATCCTACCTTGATAGATTTCTTACACCCCATCTCTGTCCCTCCACACAACTTACTCCTTCGAGCTACTCTGGAGTTGTCCTGAGAGCAATCCGACTGAAACAGCTAAATCAAAAGGTTTAAGTTAACACAATAGAGAACACTATCTATCTCCACACTTAGTCCAAATGGCTCTTACCTAGGGGCGCCCCTTTGGAAGGAGCTTTGTATCACATCCCCACATCCCAGCTTCCATACCTCATGCAGACCTCAACAGCTTAAGCATCCCCTGCTCCCACTTCACAACAGACCCACCCACCCCAAAGGAAGCTTCCCCCATTCACATGATAGATCTTATTTAGGTTTAGAAGAAGTGTTTGAATACCAGCACCTGTGCAGATTTTTTTTTAATTTTTTTTCTTCAGAACCCTACTTGCTCTTCTGCCAAGGTTTTGAAAGAGCCCATCTGTTTAATCACACAGAAGGATTTCTGTCAGTTATCAGGAAGGGCCACACCACACCACCACAAACATCCACTGCAAAGAAGAGTACTCAAACACTTATTACAATGATCCAGCTAGGACTTCCTTTCACTTTAGATAAGTTATGGGAAAATCAGGGCCTGCTACTACCCTCAGTCATAGCAGCAATTCTGAGAAGTTGTAAACAGTCATTTGGAAGCATTTCACCAGCATTTCAAAGAAGGCAGGCTAGGGATCGGGGTTTGTTAAAAGGCACCATCCGGCAGCTGGACTCTTTCCCACACGGAGTCTATGTCACCACCTCTCAGGTTACCAGCAGCTGGAGTTCTTCTCCTTCTAAAACAAGTCTACCACTCATTTTTGGTTTATTCTCCTCCATGCATCTACTGGTGCTGAGCAGGCACTCTGTGTTTATAGGTGCTTGAATTTTGCCTGTATGCCTTGTTTCTCTAAGGAGCGTACCCAGCCTGTGACACAGAGGTAAATATCAGCTGGTTTCTTCCACAGAGATTTAGGGGGAATCTAGGTGGTCCCTCTGAGGAAGAAGCAGCCTGCATATCAGCTCTCTGTGGTCAGTTTGTGCTTATGCCCTCACTCTGGTACATATACATGAAAATATATGGTGTATGATTAGCATTCAACATCCACAATAAGGCAGCTTATTTTATAGTTATTCTTGTTTTTCAGTCTTCTAATGGTGAAAATGATACCTCAGGATTAAACTTGGTAGATGTTTAGAAAGTGTGAGAGAGAGGAGACTATACCCCTTGAGCCAGGCAGAGGCACAGGTGATTTGTGTCTGTGTACTTCAAATAGAGAAACTCATGGTCTTTCCTGGATAATGACAGAGCCCAAACCCAGAAGTATCATGGACTGCTCTTTAGTGGAGTTAGAACAGCTTCCCGCAACAAGGTGCATGCACGCACACACACACAGACAGATGCTCACCAGGGTAAACCACCTGGACTATGCCTCACAGACCTTCACAACAAATGTATTTCTTGGTGGATTTGACATGACAGCTCCCCATGATATTGCCATGACCAGCTTCCAAGAACTGATGAATGCTCATTCTTGAGCTATTGTAGAGAACTGGAAATGAGTCTGGCTAAAACAATTGCCTGCCAAAAACGAGTCACTTAAAGAAACACAGCATCAGCCATGTTAGGAGGCAAATGGACTCATCAGAGCCATGTTATCCACAGGAGATGCCTGATTTGAGACCAGACAACAAGGCTTCCTCAAGATGCAAGAAGGAGGTCAACAGAGTATAGGTGAGGATGATCTACTTGATACACCTGGATTTCCAAGATGCTTCTTAGAAACTTTTTGATCAAAGACAAAGAAAATAAGCTTGCATAGAAAACAAAACTGCATACAAAACTCAAAACAGGAAATAGGAGTAATGGTCATTTCTCAGTGTAGTCACTAATCCAATTCTGTCTGGATTTTTTCTGAAACTTGTACTGTTAAAGAAACTCGATCACTGTAAGAAGAGTAGAGCAGAGAGATAACAAAATTTGCAGATAATTCACAGCTACCCAAGGCGCTAAGAACAAAAACTACCACGATGATTTTTTTTTTTTTACCTTAAGGGACCAAGGGGCTGGACAATAAATTGGTAGATGAAGCTCAGTGTAGATAAATGTAAAGGGATACACATGGGGAAAACCAATCTTTGCTTCACAAAAATAATTATGAGCTCTTTACTGACTATTACCACTTGGGAGCAAGACCTTCATGTTATGATAAAAAGGTCCATAAAAAAACATTAGGTTACTGTTCTATAGCAGTTGAAAAAGCAAAACAAATGTCAGGAATTATCAGGAAGAGAATAGAGAACAAAACAAAAAACCTCACACTGCAGCATAAATCTGTGTTTCGCCCATGCATACAAATATTGTGCTCAGTTCTGCTCTCCTCTTCTGCAAAAGGACATATAAGGTTCATAGAAGACCCACAAAGATAAATAAAAGCAGGAAAAGCTTCAATAAGAGGAAGAGGAACTCTTCACTATGGAGAGGAGGCATCTTAGGGCTTAGCATAAATGTCCACAAAATCCTTAGCAACATGAAGACGGTAAGCAGAAACCAATCATTTACTGTCTCTTCCAATACAAGAACTAAGGGCAAACAAGCAAGACCTGGGCTTAAAACCTGCAAAAGAAGCTAGTTCTTCATGCAAGTGAGTAGTACACATGTGTAACTCTTTAATATTGTGGCTGTGAAAAAAATATACACAGGTGTAAAAAGAAGCCAGACAATTACTGCATAGATAGGCAAATGCCAGACAAATCCTACACACCCCCACAACAAACTGCAGAATCTCAGAAAGTAGCCTGCAGTGACCTGAGAAGTCTCAGCTAGAAGAGGAAGCATCTTGTTCATGGTGTGAACAATACAGCCTTTCTTTTGTTCTTATGTTCTGCCTTTAGCTCTCACAGAGAGTTGTGGCTGCCTTTCCCTGATGAAATGAGTGGTCTGTTTTTAATTATCCTGCTCTGTGGGAGAGAAGAAAGTGGTACTGATGCATGCCCAGCCCACATGACAGAGGCTGCATCCAGCTCCATCCAGGGTGCTGTGGTTCCTGAGCTGATCAGATGCTTAGCACTGCAGCATGAGCAGTTGCATCTCTACATTTTGGCCCCCTCTGAAAACAGTTTAATTTTCAAGTCTATATTTTCTGCATATACAAGTGTATGATCATTAATAAGTGAAAAAATAAGTATGGTTCATTAATAAGTTAAAGATAGCACCATTAAAAAGTCAACTGCTGCTCATACCAGTGCCATGAGATAAGGTCATCATTTCCCACTCTAAGCAAAAGGGATGACTGAAGTCCTTCAGGAATGCCAGTGCAGTAATACTTTTCTTTTCATGCAGTCACTATATTTTTTTTCTGCTCTCCTTCTTCTATTCTTTCTTTGAAGCCCTTTGCTAGTGGATATCCTTACTGGCATATGAATGAGACATGAACTTCCTTCTGTGATATTCATGTTCTCTTGACTATTTTGGACTCTTTACCTCTGCTTTCTGTATGCTAGATTTAATTGGCATTGGGCCAGAGTCAGAAAGGCATAGGCTCAGTGTGACAGATGGCAGCCCTGGATACATCTCTGCTAGAATTGGACATCATGTTGCATCCCCAGAAAGGGTTTTCTTAGTAAAGGTAAAAGATAAGATACATCTCTTCTAATTTTTAATGCATTAAACCTTGGCACTAATACCAAAGAAAGTCTGGGAATTTGGGATATCATCTAAATCTATTATCACTCTAGGAGTTGATTAAAAGGGCAGAATCACAGCAGGTGATTAATTTTTAGATCTATCTAATGCATCAAGCAATCTTAATCTAGAAACTGTCTCATGCAGGTTCTGGTCTCTGGTTACTGACAGGCTAGGTAGGAGGAAAAAAAACATGAGCAAGCACATCACCCATAATACCCAGATACTGCCCATCTAGTCTGCAATAGTAGTTCTCCCCACACCAGAAAGTGGAGCAGATCCAGACCCACTTTTCAGTCAGTGTCCTGTGCTAAGAGCCTTGTATAAGGGGCTGGCATAATTCTGTGCAGTAGATGAGCAGGAGCTCATCTCTATGTCAGCCTCCAGCTGACATAGGTTTAGTAGGATTCTTTAGACTTGGCAATCTTTGCCTGGAGATTTTGGAGCTTTAAGTTTCAAATTTAGCTCAGCAAACTTACCACCAAGAAGAGAAACAGTTTTTACCTCCTAAATTCCAATTCGGTCGAAACCAGTACCTAAAGGAGTAATTATTGCTACCAGTGCCTAGCTGTTTACATCAGAAGTACCATTTTCTTCTTTCACCCCATTTCAACTGCTCTTTGAGTATAGTTAATGCCTTTGAAAAAGTGTCCAAAGGGAGTTCTTTCTCTGCTTGAACAAAAATCACCAGTTTCAGCTTGTATTTTATTTCTGTTTTGTCTGCATTTCAGACACTTTAAATAGCGATTTGGAATCAGCATTCTCTTTCAGGCAGGGCTGATGTATGTACATTTTGAAAGGATAATCCTCCTTTGTCTCTCCAGCTGAACATTAAACATTACCAGAGCAGCATAGCAGAGGGCCACTGAGAGGTGAGCAGAGACTGCCAGCTAGGCAATCTGGAGAACTCGTGATGAAATCCTCTTCTCAGCTACACTGCCTGTCTACTGACAACTAGAAAATACTTTCCTCCAAGAAGTTGTTTGTGGTATTCAGTCATATATCATGTATACCTTTCTGGAAAGCAATAGCCAAATAACACAATATTAAAGATCCTTTCAAAATTATAACAGTGCATCTCAGTCACTAAAAAATATTGCCCTTTTCTATTCTGAACCTCTTCACTATTCAGTACAAGTGCTTGACCATAATCCCATATTTTACCCACACATCAGGTATTCTTCTCCCAATCTGTGTATGCTCATACAGTGTATAAATGCAGGAAAATAGACATATATATAGTTAAAACCACAAATATCTTGTAAGGAACACAGTGTATTTTGTTATAGTATGTTTTGGAAAGACATTTTGAAGTTCTGTAGATACAAAAACCAGTAGTGCCCTTCCAGATACATGCTGTAAAGCCAAAGTTGCAGCAACCCAGTAACTGGGATCCCAGTTCAGTCTGCCTGGTTCCAGTGCAGATCCCTCTTCCCAGTGCAAGCCTATATTCCTCATCTCTTGAAAGACCAGGTGACAGGCTTTGTTTTTCCTCGATTTCTACTGCGTTATTACTGACCTGAGCTTCAACTTCTCCCATTCTCAAAAGCAGCATTTCTTACTGCTTTGCCCCTTTCCCCTTAAAGGGGTTATGATATTATTGACACTGTTCCCTCCCCACCCCCTCAGTGCTCTCACCTCCTTCCTTGTTGATCTCAGTGAGATAAAGACCTTTTCATATCCACGGCCAGGTGTTTCTCTCTCTGGAGTAGGCTTCTCCACGGATGCTTGTGGCCTGCTTGCTGCAAGTTGAATGGATTCAGGCAAGGTCTTTGAGTGGGAGCTGGTGAATCTGAGGATGCTGCAGCTGCTGTTTGAAGCATCAGCTGGTAACAGTTTTCTCTCTGAAGGCACCAACCTCTGCTGTCAGCCTTGTTCCTCCTGATGACGAAGTATCCAGTGCTGCACACACTTGGTACCAGGAGCTTTACCCACCTGCTGCTCTGTGGAGATAGGAGACTGGGTGTGAGTAGCGTGGAGCATTTTTCTTGCAGATGTAGAGCCAGAGAGCCTGCACAAGAGTTTAAGGCTGACTATTACTGCCTTTCTTCCAGCTGCAGTCTGGCCTTTGAGATATCCTTTGAGATAGGTATTAAATGAGAATAGGTTTCACAGGATCTAATTTCAGGCGTCTGATTCACTCTCCAGCCCTGCCTCCCCTCCATTCTCTTTACTGAGCTCAGGCAAAGCAGAGCGTTCGAGTCAGGGAGACCACATCTCAGGCAGCCATACCCACAGAAACCCCAAGTGTGAACAGCCTCAGAATCAGCATTTCTCAGGCGTTCACCCTCATCAGTATCTGCCACAAATACATGCTATATTTGTTTAAACAGGGGAACCCAAACAATGCCTGGATGCCCTGCCTCTGGGTCAGTGAATGAGCTGCAGCCTGTGCGAGACACGTCCCATGGTACGGCCCAAGGACGGCTCCTACCTGCAGTAATCTCTCTCTTTACCCCTGCAATAGAGGGGGCTGAGGATGGCGTCTCTGGAGTCAGTCTTCCCTAACCATGTTTCTCCAGGCAGATTTCAGCTATTGGCGAGTACTCTGACAAGATCTGCCGTGGAACTGCCAACGTTTGCAGGGCTCTAGGCTCCTCATTGCCCCTCTTTGGGGTATGGTTTGTGGGCTCCAGGCCAGCCTGGGAGCCCCCCACAGGGAGCCCAGGAGTTCTGACATAATCTGCCCCCAGCCAGGGAAGATTCTGAGTATGACATTACATGGCACACCCACATATGTGCCCCTGTGCACCTCCAAGAAAAGTGCAGCCCTCAGACAAGACAGTTGCAGCCCACACATGGGCTGCAGCAGTTCAGACCCATGACAAAGAACAGGGGTGAAGGCACAGCACAGAAGCCGAGGGGCTCCTAAGGTACCAGCCCCAGGGCAGAGGTATGGCATGCTTGGCACACATTGCATGGGGGCAACCAACTTAGCTGCTGCAGCCTTTGTGCTTCCTGGTCATGCTTCTTTGCCTGCTGTTTGCTGCTCTGTCTCAATTTGTCACATTTACAACATGAAGGACAAGTACATTCAAATAGGAGCCATGTCATGCTGTGTTTTCTCTCAGGAGTGCAGTAAGGATTTTTCTTTTCAAGTAGTTGTCAATAATCTACTGTACTACCACTCAACTACTCAACTACTATTCTAGTTGGGTCAAGCAGACCCAAAAGAGAGCCCTGCCATTTTTTCTCTAAGTATAAATGAGGAACTGACTAATATTTCTGAAGACCTGATGCAAAAAACAAACCCAAACCTGTATCTATTTACATCTCCTGATTAGAAAAAGACAGATTTTTACCAATATTTAAATTTCTTTTCCCACTTAACAGATACTATATGTCAAAAGGGCAGACTACTAACCACAAAGTACAAATTCTAATACAAAGTATAATTAAATGCAGCATGCGCACAAAATCCAAAGTCAAAATCCAAAAGGAAGAACCCACAGGTTCTTCAGGCGCCAAGTGTTGAGATCTAAAGCTATGAGTTTCTCCTCAGAGCACACACAGGCCATAAAGGTAGGGAAGTGACACTGCACACACTACATTTCCTTATGTCCAATTTTAACACAATCTAATGATCATATGAAGCAACAACAGTGGTTTATTATTACTTGACAAGAGGCAAGAACAATTGGATTTAAATGACAGCATAAACTGTTGCCAAATACATTCCATGCAATCTCTTTTATATATGCATAATTATATACATACACACGTACACATGTGCATGACTTAATGGCATCAAACAATAATTAAGCAAGAGGATATCAAATATCCTTCTTATGCAACTTTATTAAAGGATCCTTAGGGATATAACACAGTCATGTTTGTTCTTAATAGTTTTCAGGCTTACTTATTTTATGTTACTGACTCAGTGATATCTATAATTATGATTCAGACTTCAGATATTTTCCACACCAGGTTGTGCAAACTGTGGGCTGACTTAGATATTCCTTCTGCATCCTTCGTTTCTGTTGCTAAAATATAGATGTTCCCCTACACTTGAGTTCATTCTTGGCAGCAACATAAATTAGGTACAAATATTTCTTTGAATCTCCTCCTCTAAAGTTTGTTGAACCTCCATCTCTTCAGGATGGCCACATGCTGTTCAGAATTGATCCCTACATCAGAAGCATCTTTCTGCTCAAACACTTTCATGTTAATTTCCAGCTGACTTTCTTCAAACATTTTGGCCTTGAAGGAGCTGTATTTTCCACATTTCTGTTTTGCTTCCAGTTTCTGCCAAATGATGCTATTACAAAAGCCATTGCTTTTTTATTTCATATAGACTGACTATCAAACATTAGAGAGTAAGTGTAAAACACAGGACATCCTCTGAGAAAGCAAATGCTGGTAAAGGAGAGGAACAGGAAGAAAGAGCCATATAGAGACTCTTCCCAGGGGATGAGGCAGAGAAAATGTCCTTTCTGTTTCCCTTAATTTGTGCAGTATTTTATATTTCTCTGTGACAGAGCCATATAAAAACCTAAGTCTGAAGTATCTTAGCTGCAGGCAGTGTTTAACTCATTAAAAATCTTTCTCCCAAGAAGCTTATGACAAATAGAGGTTCCAAACTATGTCTAATCCAAATTCTTTTAAACTCAACAAAATCATAGACTGGCACAAAACCAGGGCAGGCTAATCCTACATATACTACACCTTCGGCTCCTCAGTTTCTTCTTGAAGAAATGTACTCCTTAATGTTTCACTATACACATAGGAGCTAATTAAACATGTTCTTCTAGGTCACTTAAATAAAGCCAAGGACTGTTAAAGAAAGAAGCACTCATATAGCTGGATATTTCATGTTACCGTACTCTGCCACCCCAGCCATACTTACTCATTCACTTCCCTAAGATTCCAAAATGATTTTTCCCTCTAATATTATTGTAATTCTGTTTTCCGCAAGATGTCTTTAAATACTTAAATAGTACTGTTTTTCACTTCCCATAGCAAATTTCTCTGGCTATAAGTTCCACTTCTAAGTTCCTAACACATTGACATCAGATAATACTTAATTCTCTTCTAGATACTGTTCTTGATGAAACAGTGCACTGTCCAATAATTTTTCAGCTATAGCAATGTTAGCCAGTGATCCACCTCTACTTAAGTGAAACTATTTATTGGTCATGTTGCATCCCATTGCACATGCTCATTAAAAAAAAAAAGTGATGAAATATTGGCTGTTTCCCAATGAACTAGCAGACAAGTTTTGAAACTAGATTGTGTCCCTCTTTCTGAAGACAACTAACATGTAGCAAATATTGAAAAAAAACCCAACTTTTTTTTTTTTCAGAGGAATTAAAAAGGATGGATAACAAGGCATGCATTGGATTTCAGTGTTTAGGGTGGAACTGCAATTTCTGAGAAGAAGAGTATATGGCAATTCCCAGAATCTGCTTTTCTTCACACAATGGCCTGCTAATATGAGCCTACCCATGACATAAAAAACCAACTTCTGCAGTTGCCTTCCATCAGTGTGAAGCACAGTGAGTCTGTGTTCCCAGTTCATGATATTCCTTAATTTTCTGCTTACAAAAATACATGAATAAAGATCCTTTGGTATGAAAGCTAAAATTTTGCTGTGATAGAATCAGATTTTCATTGTTTTGTGATTGTTGAAAAAAAGAGAAGCAAAGCCAAGGTTAAACAACTCAGGGAACAGACCTTAAATTCTAGTTGTTTTCTAATCTACTAGGGATTTTTTCTGTGTTTACTTGCACATAACCTTCAGGAATAATAATACTTCCTGCTGCTGTAGATCTTTCCATCTCGGGAACTCAGAAGATCTTTTCAAACATGAATATCCTGTATATCACCCAACCCCTGTTCTCAGAAGTCTAGGTATCCCTTAGCACGTATGCATCAGGTAAACAATATGACATTCTCAAGACTACATAAAGAGTTTAGATGAACCTATGCCTTAGTCACAGCTAATTTTTCTGCTATTCTCAAGTATCTTAAGGATCAATCCTGACAAGTCTGTGTAACAGTAGTTGTACAGACTTTATGCTTTTATTAAAAAGATTTTTTAATAAAGAAAAAAATGCCAATTTTTTAAGGCATACAAAATTAAATAATCAGTTTTCATGTTCTTCCCCTGCCCTATTTAGAGACAAAATGGAAATATGAGAGAAATGGGAGGAAAAGAGAAAGGGAATTTACAGCACACAATCATGAAGAGAAAACCCAAAGAACTCATGCAGTTTTTACCACAGCTTTTAAAGCATTTAATAATGTTAGGTTAAAATTTTTAGTTATTTAATAAAAATTTTTGATCAACTAATTTGTTTAACTCAAGGGCCTTATCAATAGTACGTGATTTTAATCCTGTGCCAGGTTTAGGTGTCTTTGCAGAATCAGATCCATAGACATCAAAGCAAGCTGAAATCCTCATGATTATTAAGATGATATTTAAAGCCTTTATTGCATGTTGCATTTATACTGGAAAAGTTAAACTGATCATACTTTCTGAACATCTCCACAATTTTACTTGTTTTTGCAAAAAGCAAATATTCTAGGTTAGTGAAAATTATAACGGCTTGGGAATGGGGGAAGATAAAAATCAAAAGGTAAAACTCTTGTTTCTGTGACACATTTTTAAGAGGCTTTCTCTTACTCATATGATGGGAAGAATGCAGAATGTGCAGAAGCCAGAGGGAAAACTTCTTAGCAGTTATTGTGAGGACAGCTCAGAAATATTGTTCAAATAATTCTGGTGAAACTATTTGTGTACAAGACTCATAAAGAAAACAAGTGAAAAAGGTGAGTAGTTTCTCAATTCTGTTCTATTCTTCACTCAAAAGGGAGAATACCAAGACCATGATTTTATTTATTTTGATTCACATGGTGTCTATCACTGGGATAGCTTGATCCTGCAGAAGAAGGACAAAATAAAGAGTAGAGAAAGAAACACACTTGCTGAAGAGCCAGATGAAAAGGCAAAAGCTTGTCTGCCTCATTTATTTATTAAGAGCTATAAAAACTTTCAGAAGCACCTCTCTGCTCTGAATGTCATCTCATGAATTAAAATAACCAGTAATATGCAATATAGGAAGGACAGCTCATCACAATTCAGCACATAAATATGCAACAGTTATGAGGAAAAAATAAGCTGAAGGCTGTTCATCTCTCAATTCAGTCTTCCTTAAGAACCTGGGAAAAAGACAAATTTTGAAGGTTAAAAAGACAGACTAAAAAATATCCTGAAAATAGTGGTAACAGCATCAAAGTCATGAATACCATATAGAGTGAAGCATTCAAAAGGCCTTGCTCAGCATGGCACTTGCACATCAGCTTAGCGGCGAATGAGAGGATGATCATATGGAATATTCGGAGCTATTCATCCATTTAAGTGCCTAAGGGGTTGCTCCTGAAGGTGTGTTTGGTCATAGTAAGGAACTTTGATTTACAGTATGCTGCTCTTCTCTTTGTCAATTCTCAGTGCAATGGAGAAAATAATCCCTAAAGAGGATGAGACATAGATTTTCATCCTGTGTGTTCCACACAGTCTCTTTGATATAGCAGAAGGTGCCTAAAAATTTAATTGTCAAACAGTTCCTACTCTGGAAGCAAGCATAGTTATCTTCTGATCTCAAGTCAGTATTGCTAAGAGAAAATCCCAACTTATAATTGTGTTGATTCTTTCTGCAATGCATTTTAGTGATAGTTCTCACTAAACAAAATGGGACTTATTCGAGTTTATCAGTATAAATGTAACAGTGACGAGTTCTGATGATCCCAGATGATCAATTTTCTCCACAAATGCTTGCTTCTGGTGGATAAACAGGAGATCTATACATTGGAAAGCAGTACTGAGTCAGCCAAATGCCTTATTGAGCAGCCATCTCTGAGATAACTATCTGAGACTGGTACAGCAGTCATCAGCATGGCTGATAATTTTTGCTTTTGCCCACATAGTTCTTGATTTCAGTGCACAGTTAGTTGGCTTCTCAATCAACTGAAGTCCAAGTAATTATTTCATGTTGCTATTTTTCTAAATGTCTTGAAAATTCACAGGTTTCTTTTCCGTACCAGGCAATGCAAACAGATCAGGACAGTAGCATGAAGGTACTTTGTACCTACTTTAACAAGATCTGTTACCTTCCACTGACTTTTTGATGAATATTATAATATCAGTGGAGAGGCATTTGGTTTAGAATTAGCAAAAGCTAGGAGAATACCGTGCTCTGTGGCATCACATCTGCCAAAGCTACTTTCTCTACTGCTAAAGT
Organism: Manacus vitellinus; assembly: GCF_001715985.3. NCBI lineage: Eukaryota > Metazoa > Chordata > Aves > Passeriformes > Pipridae > Manacus > Manacus vitellinus. Next base: position 49,798,270 of record NW_021939396.1, on the reverse strand, counting down.
CTGAGCCGTGTAAACTTTGTCCTCATGGAGGAAAGGCAATGGTATCAACATTGTTTCATAGTTTATCCTTGAAGACAAATAGCTTTCTATCAACATCAGAATTTACTGCATCCATGGCTTAAGGCTAAAGTTCCTGAAGGAGTGTAACAAAGCTGTGCTTACAAGGCCTGTGCCACTACTAAATCATTAACTTCTCAAATTCCTTCTGCTCCTTGCAGCACTGCCCAAGCCTTGGTGTTTGAAAGAGTATATCAGCTTTTTACTAATACAAATTTAACTGTTTAGTTTCTGCTATAAGAAAACTACAGTAAGTTCTATACTACCCCTGGCTGGCATAATACAAATGGTGAGTTTGTCCCTGTCTCTTTAAGATTGTACTCCCTCCATTTAATTTCACTTGCACTCAGATATCTGTAGAAATTATTTCATCAATACACTTTTATCTCTCATGATATTCAAGAAAATAAAGTAGGTCAATGGTCAGATAAATTTGAGAGAAAAATGAGAAATATGATCTTTTTCTCCCCTCCTTTCCTTTTCAGATTCATTTTGGAACTGAATGTTACCAGTCCTTGGAAGGATGCCAAAATTCAATATTGTGCTGATGGGAACATGAATAATGCATAAAGAGACACTTCAAACAGTGTATAAAATCTGAGGCACAAAATGTCTAACAAGGCTAAACCAAAGGCTTTGTAAAAGTTACGGCAGAACCAATTGTTCAAGTACTCTTAAGACTGTTCCATCCCATTCGAGTACAGATGCCAATAACTGACAGATTTCTTTGCAAGAAAATTGCTATGACCCTAGTAAACCTTAACGTGGCATTAAGTATTCTGAATTTAGACACACACACAAAAAGGTAGCCATTAATAAAGATCATACATACAAAGACATTCTAAAGTTTTGAGGTTGTTGCTGGTTTTTTGTTTTGGTTGGTTGGTTGGGGGGTTTTTTGGGGCAGGGGAGAAAGGAGAGGTGTCCCTCAAAAATAAATGCATGTTGTGTTGGGAATTCCAAAACCAAAAGGACATAAAATGATAGGTAAAACTACTGGGTAAAGCTAGTTATTTTCTCCAAAACTCCCCCCCACCCCCGCTTTTTATTTCATATGATGAATACCAGATCTACACTTAACACTTTTGAAGCTCCTTACTTCCTTCCACAGACAAATATGACTAAATGTTACACACCCAGAGTTATGGATGAATAGGTCTATTTTTTATATGAAGTCTTTTAAAATTATAGAAATGCTTCTTTCGTCTTTTCTTTTTCTGTTTTCTTTTGCTGGGTGATTTGTTGGTTTGGTTTGGTTTTTTGTGGGTTTTTTTTTCCTTGTTTGGTTGGGGTTTTTTTGGTTTGGTTTTGGGTTTGTTGGAGTTTGGTGGTTTTTGTGGAGTTGGTTGGTTGGTTGGTTGGTTTTTGTTTGTTTGTTTGTTTGTTTTAAGTGGAAGATTGAAACCTTCCAAATACTAAAAATTTTGTTATTGGTGGGCTTCGGGAAAAAGTACAGACTATGTAATCCATGAAACACTATGGTGACATTCACACTTTGCCCTTTGGACTAACATGACAGGACTAGAGCTTTTCATCAGACTTCCTGAGACAAAATTGCGCATTGCTCCCTGTAAACTAGAGGCATGGTGTGAGATATTCAGAGAGACACATGGTGACTGGGAATGTGAACTTGAACCTGCCTTCTCCAGAACTCAGACTTACTTCCACGTGAGTAAATGAGAACACATAGAACAGGAGAGTGATTAAGAAATAGAGAAAATTTTTAAAAAATGGGGAGGAAGGGGTGACACACACATCCAGAACCCCAGTAATGCATCTATGGTAAGGCACTGATGCTTGTACCAAACACACTCTCAATGTGTACATACACACATGGACTCACCACAGGTGATTTGATTTAAGGACTGGCCAAACTCCTTGCTACATGGTCTGATAGCAATTTCCTAGCTAGATAAAGGGAAAAAGAGGAAAAATGTGCTTTGTTGGAATGTCTGAATCACGTAATTTCCTGTGGCTACCCTTGCTGTGGCACAACATATTGCAGCATCTCTGTTTGAAGCCTGTACCCAAAGGCAGAATGTAGCCATATGAAAACAGATGCAAGTGATATTATAAATATTGTGGCCCTTCACAAGCTATCACTCAGAGGAAACAGACAGAAATAAAATTCAGCACTCTAAAAATGTGAGTTGCAGAACATGTTCTGATGATGGAGGATGGCGACAAATTAGGAACCTACGTAGTAATAACTGTGAACAAGACTGAACATCCTCAGATGATTGTATCATCATATCCACAGAGCTGTCATTGAGGGTCAGGAGCTGTTTCCTTTATAAACAGTGTCACTCACTATTTCACTATTCAGCTGTTTTCAGTCATTGTAGGCTGAAACTTGGCATTCGCATAATCAGCTCAAATGCAAATCTGTCTCTAAAAATTACTTAAATGGGTTAGGCCAAATTTAGTACTGAAGCAGTAAAAATAATAATTTAGGTATGGTTACATATCAGCTTACAATAGAAATGTTACTTCTAACCAAATGAAAATTCAAAAGTTTTAAAATATAGCAGCCAAAAAAGTGAAGGTGGATAAAACCTTCCACATCTCAATACATGCTAATAATACAAAAAAAAAAAAAAATAAAAAGACAAGCATAAGCTTTTTCTTTACCTCATGCAGTAAAAATAAACCTATGAATTACATCACAATTAGCATCAAACTCTGACCCTTTCCTTCTGTAAAGCAATGGCCAAAATTTACAGGATTATAGTGTAACTGAAGTTGTAAGGGACCTCTGGCAGACACCTGGTCCAGTCTCACTTGCAGCAGGGCCCAGGCTAAGTGCAGGCAAGGACCCCACATTAGAGAGTACATTGCTTACAAATTCAGGTATTATTCAGCATGACAAAACTGAGCCTAAGTCAAGAGAACAAGTATAGACCAGCCTTTGAGCCTTTCTGCTTTTTGACAAAGAGGTCAGCTCAAACAAAATAGGCTCTATGCTTCCAGTGTTTCAGCATCTGTTTTTTATAGCAACTTAATCTGCTGCTGGGTTACAAAACATCCAAGCTTTGAGTCTAAGCCTTCTCTCATTTACACCAAGGTTAATTTATATTTGATACAGTGCAGTTTTGGGTGCAACTAAAGTATATGAGAGCTGAATCAAACACTGTTGTTTCATTTTCTTTCCATCTGAATACCGGTTAAGTCTTTATTCTCTAAACTGAAGCTTACCCCCAAGGTGCTTTTCAAAAGCATTTGAGCAGGATGACAAAAGAAAGCTATTGTCCAGATTTCTTGTAAGATGCACACCTCATTTTTTCTCCCGCGTTTTCAATTTCTTTCTGGCTGAAAATAACAAGCTCCCAGAAAATATTTACCAAATTCGGAATAGCTTGATTCAGATCTTCAAAGAGAGCTTAATGTTGGAACAATTATTTATAGTAAATCAAAAGCTTCTTTTACCTGCAAGTGGACACTTCCATGGCTCTTTCTCACCACGTTTTCAATCACTTTGTAACACCATGGAGAGAAAAAAAAAAGGGTTGGGTTTGTCTTTTTTTCATTATTACAGTAAGTTCTGAAAGCACAGAGTTCATGACTCACCTCACCTCACAGCCATTGGATTCCCAGTGCTCTTTACCATACAAAAAAAGAGAAAAAATGACGTCAACATTGTCAAAAATTAAGTGGAAACAGCTAATATGTATATATGTATGAGTAAACTCCAGGCATCTCTGAATATGAAGATTTGTTTCTCCAAAGTTACAGATCCTGGGACAAATGACCACTATGATTAATTGCTCATTTTCAGCCAAGGAAAAAATTTGAGTTACAATTTGTTATAAAGGAATAGTCTCCTAGAATACTTGCTCAGCTCCGAAAAGTTCCATTTTGTCATCACTTGAGACAACAGCCAAACAGAATAATATAAATATATTGAAGGGTAAACAGATTTTGAGACTGGCGTACTGTCCTTGCACCCAGTCCCCCACATACATCAGCTGGTGTCATATTTAATATATTGATATCAGGGTCACTGTTGCCACATGTTTATTAGTTTCCATGAGTAAGAGTCTGTCTTATTAAAATCCGGTGTCAGTAAGAGTTGTTCGGATTTAAAAAGTCTTGCCTTGGGAGATAACCTTTTATTCAAGCTCTGAGCTTGAATGTTCATGTCATGACTGGTTTTTCAAAAATTAAATGATATTTACCTCAGTTGCAGGCGACGTAATTTTGACTCACCCATGATTTTAAGAAGTGGGTCCAGAAATTTTTTGCAATAATATAATGTACTAAGTTCTCTGTTGTGTTCAGGACAAATAGCCATAGCAAGGCAAAAGTTGGAAGGATAATTTCAGAGCTGGGGCAGTAATTAACTTCCGGTCACCTTCTGAAGATGAATGAATTTTGCCAGTTCTGCTGATACAAAGAACTACAGAAGATAGATAAGGTAAATATCAAGCTCGTAATTGTGAATGGTCTACATTCAGTAATAAAATCCCACATCATTACAGCACCTTCAGGACTGTGTGTTAGCTTAAATGCTCCATATCACTTCCTGAGTTTTTCTTTCCTCAAAACAAGAAGTCCTCTCTTTGAATAAACAAACAGACACCTCTTTGACCACAAGCTATTATACTGGAAAGCATGAAACAAGTATTTGAAAGAAGCATTTTGGCCTTCTTTCCAGACTATTTTCCAGCTGACATTATTCCTAAGGCTGTGCTGTAGGCCTGCATTCATTTCAGGGTCACACTCTCAGTGTTGATTCAGGCTGGGTCCCTTGGATTTAATTGTTCATTTTATGCTACTCTGTGGCACATTCTATTTCTTCTGCTTGTCCCACATAAACAAACATGTACAAACCCACTGAACAATAAATACCCAGATAAATCCCCTTGATTAAGTGGTTATAGGTGCCTATATTTAAGTTGGAGGCTGCAAAAAAGTGTTTTGCTTCATGTATTCAAAAGAAGCTTGACCCTCTTATGTTTATCAGCAATGTAGGGAGCAGTTACATTTTCTTCAAAGGAGGCTAGCTAAACTGGTAAGTGTTTTGGAGATACAAATTAAGCTTTTAGAATATGTAAACATTTACCCAATAGAAGCTTTAGCCACTTTCCAAACTGATCACTTTAATCCATTTCTAAATCTCAGATTTAAAAAAGAAAAGTATTATTATTGAGAAAAGTATTAGAAAAAATATGGCCATGCTCTCTGTTTTTCGAGACGGTGTTTTAAGAAAGCACTTTGATACTTCTCTTGAAACCTTAAACTAGTTTTTCCTAGTTGGTTTACAAGACAAATCCCAGTTATGTCTTACAAAGGGATACAGAAAATCTTCACAGCAGCTTTCTATTGGCTTCATATATCTGTTTATTAGTAGCATTTTTGTAGTTTGACAGATTGAAAAATTGCTGCAAATTAGGTTACAAGCCCAGTCAGGCTTCTGCTTCATGCCTGTAGTTCTTTTCATATGAAATACATATGAAACGCTAGACATTTTTCTATGAGTGAGGGCTAACAGCTACAGCTTCAGACAAATGTGAGAGTGGGATTAGAAATTGCCAGTTCCATGATACCCTCGTTATATCTTCATGCTGATGCATTGAAATGAGTAGATTGCCATTGGAAGAACAAGGCAGAAACCGGTCACTTCCCATGTCATGAACTCTCTGCAGCTTCACTGACAACACTTCAACAGAGCAGCACAGCCAATGTTAAAATAAACTTTGCTGCCATACTACAGTGGCAGAAGATTTAGGATGACTGTAATATATCACGATCATGCGACACTGTGGGTCTCATAACAGGGTGGGTCTCCCTGGGCTTTCTTGCAGATGAATGTGGCCTGTCAGTGCCAGGGGGTAGAAAGGCTTTATTCGATCCACAGGTTTGGTTAGAGAGGAACCATACATTCATCTTCTAATCTCTTCTAGAAATTTGGCCTCAAACGTTCAACATTTTTGGGTGGTTATAGCCCACACAGAGGTTTATTTCATCTATTATTCATCAATATGTCAATGTCCACTTAAAATAACCTCAGTTTGGTTTCGTATTTAAATTTGTTTCATCCTAGGCAGGACTTTAGAGTGGTGTGTAGATCCACATACAACATTTTAAGCTATCCTTTAGGTAAAATAAATTACAAAAGATGTTACAAGAAGTAAACTAACAGCATACAGGTTTTGAGATTCACTTGTCTGAAATGCAAAGGCCACCTTTGGTTACATCAATTTCATCATTATTGAGGTAGTACTGAAGATTTACACAGGTATGAATAGGAACAAAATCCATTCCCTGATTTTTTCACATCAATTAATGAAGAGTTGATAAAAGAAATTTTTTATCTCTTCCACTGGTTCCCCAGACTACCCTACTATAAATGCTAAGTATCCCACTATTTTATCACTAACTATAAAATATCTGCACAAAGCCCTGGAGGATAGAAATCCATCACAGTATCTTGTCACCACAGAGTTTAATATTGTCTGATGAGTTTTCCTTGCTCAAATAGTCTTTTTGCATCCCTTTATTCTCAAATAATGCAAAGACATTTGTCTTTACTTCCATCGATAAAGAACCCATATCAGCTTAATTTTCTTGCAACGCAGCTGTTTAATGAACTAGTACATTCCCATTTCCAGAATCCATCAGAAAGTGTATCCAAACCAGCCTTGCTCCATTATTCTGTATTTCAATTAAATAAATTGAAAAACCAACTGTTTATGAGCTGTTAGGTGTAACTTCACCTAGACTTCAAATGATAGTATCAATTCCTCAACATCTTTGCCTTAGTCACTCACAGGCTGATGTGCGAGACAGGGTAAATCTGCGTCCAGATGAGCTCCATGAGTATTTTTAGGATGGGGGAGGGACAGTTATTCAGTTGATGTAATAAACTACCCAAATCAAAAACAATTAACCAATAGTTGATTTTAAAAAGTCTTTTTATTTAACAGGTTTAGAGGAAATTGCCAATTTGGCAATTTCAAACATTCATTAGTTCACTTGTTGTCAGATTGTTGACTCTACCATTTTAGTACTTGCAGGGGAAGGGAAAACAATACAACACAGTTTTACCCTTTAGGCTATTATGAGAAAGACAATACTGAACTCAATGGATCAATTTTCTACTTGATGTCATTTGACATGTCTCATGTGCTTAATAAGAACTTTTCCTACCATTAGTAGCGAGAAACTTTTTAAAAAGTGGAAGTGGAAAAAAAACCCCAAAGCAAAACACCAAAAACCAACCACAAACCCAAACTAAAAACTCAGCCTCTCTTCTATGTTATATCTGAGACAAAGAAGCATTAACCACAGAGGGACAAAAAAGGGAGCCAGGGTTTTGTCTCTATATCCAGACTGAGGAAGAGCATGTTTTCTTGATATACGGAGAACAAATACTCATACTAACTGCAAGCCAGCACTACCCTCTGTGTTACGGGGTACCTCTAGGAAAGGTGCAGTAATGGGAGCCTTGGGAACCAGCCTGTCTTTGGGAGACAGGTAATGATGCTCAGATGGAGATCTTGTCACCAGGAAGTCCCGAGAGATGAGTTCTCCTTTAAGCAAAGCAATAGATTCTTTTCAAGATGCAGTTAACTGAGTTGATATTGTCTACCTTCCTGCTGAGAAAGGGCATACATAGTCATGTAAATACCAAAATCTAAAGTTAAGACAGTTAAGATTTAAGCTTTCATTCACCAGTCTTTGAATTTAGAGCCATTACTTGAAGTTTAGTAAGTACTAAATTAAGTACTAAACTAAGTACTAAACTAATCCATAAGTAAATAAAAAGAGATGCATGAAGTCGTTGAAGGGTATAAATAGCTAGATATTGTGATGTAGAAAGCATTATGAGATGCAGAATAGAAATATATCAAACAAGACCTTGAGATATAGTACTTTGCTGAACTCTCATGATATTAAAGTAAAAATGCTCTAGAGGAAATCATGTCAACAGTACAAGTAAGCAGAGGGAAAAGTCTGCAGTATGAAAATCTGCAACATGAAAACCCAGACTTCAAGTTCTTCTATAATCACTAGGAGGAAACAGGTAATTGCAGAAAACTGCTCCCTTCAAACTGCTGCTCCAACAGAAGACCAGATCTGTCATTAGTCTAGAAGTGATGTAGGCTTGTCATAGCCTTCTGAAGTTAGGTGAGATAAATTCCACCCACTTGAGATGGAATATGTTATATTTGAGACAGGAGCTGACACGGCCTTTTGTGCTGAGAACACTTAAGAACAGCTAAAGTAACAAAGAATGTAAGTGCTCTCACTGTGGCTGAGACCTCGTCAGAAGCTCTGATACAGGCAGTAACTTGTTTTGCCATGTACTGATTTATACCTACAGATATTACTTGGAAATACCTGTATAATATTTTCTTCAGCTCTGATTGGTTAGTTAAAAGTTAAATAAACAGTTCCTAATGCATCTGTGATCCTCATACTCCTGGCTATGCATGAGTAATAAGCATTCACCAAAAAAAGAATGCATAATAAATGGAGGCATTGAGGCTTTTTAACCAGCATGCATGACAAGCTTCATTTCACATCCAAAATATTCAAACAAGCAAGGAGGAAAAAGAATATGAAAAGGCCCTTCCCATCCTTCTGTTCAACAGCCAAATGTAATCCCAAATAAATTTCAGGAAAGCCAAATATTATTTCAGGTTCTGTCTCTTCGAGTGCTTTAGGGCACAATTACCTTATCTGCACTATAAATATCTATAAACAAAACTCAACCAAATAACCCTCTAAAAATAACTAAGGTTAGAGAACAGACTGAAAATCAGCTATGTTCTGCATCACAAGATGAGGCATGCATTTTCTCCTGCCTGGAATATCTGTGGTTTTCAGGAACATTCAAGCCTATAGAAGCTCCCAAAGCTCCTACCTCACTACATAAACAATACAGTTAGTGCTCGACATTTGGGGTTGAAGCCTTGTTGCTTTATTCACATGCATAATCCCCCAGCACCCACAGGTCAGATTTTCCTTTTGGTATCTCTGGTGAAACTTTATAGCAAGTCAATTGTTTTTTCTTCAGATATATAGATTAACTAGGTCATAACCTACCCCAGAGGGAGTGTTGAAAAGACCAGTGCAAGCAACATCATTATATCCTGCACAATTAAAAGGCACCCTTGCCTTTTCTCTTTAAATTTAAAGAAAGGGAGTTGTGCAGTAATGAAAGCAAAAGAACAGTTAGCAGACGTGATGTTACTAATTCTCTTTCATTTATTCTTCTTCACTCTTTCATGGTAACCTTTCTGATAGTAAAGAAAATAAGATTTCTATTGGCTTTCTGCTGCGAATATTCCCTGGTTTTGGCAAAAACATGCTTCCTGTAGATCTACTTTATTCTGTAAATTTAGCTCACTTGTATCAATGCAAAAAAGCAATTTAGCAACTTGTACTTTATTTACCTTTAAAGTTACAAATCTGGTTGAGAACGATTACTGTAATACCAGGCATTTGATTAAAATAACTGAATGTTGCAACAGTAACATTTAAAATCAAAGCAGATGTACAAAGTGTGTCATGTATACCAAAAGAATAACAATCAAGTCCTCTATGCAAAGTGCTATGAATTATATTTAATAATCAATGGCCTACAATCTGAGTCCCTAAGTGTAGTATAATTAAAGAGTTCAAGTTCTGGTCCTGAAAACGAGCTGTTTTTACTGTCTACTTTTAGGACTTAACACCTACTGATCACTGTTAAATCACCCTTCTACAACTTTAGGGCAAAACTCACTGTTGTTTATGAAAATATCCTTCGCTACTTTTGACAATTAGAATAATTCAAAACACAATTCAAGTGTGACTGAAGAGAAAATATACTAGCATGCTGACCCGGGCCCTTGGGTCCAGAGCATGCTGAAGCTCAAAGAGCTCTACAATTCACTTTTGCGCTACCCTAAGCCTAGAAAGGGTTTAGGTGCTATTGCACACAAGAAACCCACAGGCTGTTCACACCTATGCTGGTTAGTAACAGTACCTAGCACATTTAAGATGTGCTCTAAGATGTGCTATTGACTTTACATTAAACACCCTTCTCTATAGAGAAGCTGTAAAAGACTTGGCAGAAACAAGTGACAAGGTGGCAATGCAGGGGTTCCTCCAACAGAGGAAGAGAGTTCCTTTATGTTCTCAAGATGTACCATTAAATCTTGGGTAAATTTGACCATGAGTTTTGAGCAGATCTTGTATCACCCTCATATTGATAGCAGTGAAGCATAGAGCTTTAAGGGTATTCACAACTCATCAGGGCAAAATGTGTTAATAGTCTGCAAAAACTATTTCTATTGGATGAGTACTCTACACTAGTTTGTGGTCTTTCCAAAGTAATGATCAAGTGTCTAATATAGAGCGAAAACTGATTGCAGGTTTCAAGGAAAATGACAAAATAAAAAACAGGTAAAAAATTTCTCTCTTGACAGCATATAAAAGAGATACTGTGATAGTTTCAATTTATTAAATGCCAAGTTAATCCTTTAATAATGTAGGGCAAAACACCTACCAAACTGCACGAGTATGTAAGTATGTGGTGAGTGCTGGTCTGAGAAGAATCTTCTCTTCAAAGGGAAGGATGCAATCACTGTTTTATTCTCCTGACTGATAGACTGTTTTCATGCAGATTGCTGCAAGTCATATTATTATTAATTCTAAGTATGATTATGCTTGCTTGCTTTGTTCCAATGTCTCACAAGACCAGTCAGGGATTTCCTCAACTGATGCTGACAATGTGCATTTTGTGTAATGAAAAGACAGCTCTGCTCCCCAGCAGCCTGAGGATATGCTGGGAAACAGCAGGTACGTCTGCAAGAAAGAGGGGGAAAAACTGATATAATTAAAGTTGTAGAAGATCTGTAATATAGTCAGGCTCTCTGTAACGGTGGCTGCTTGTGGTTGACTAACCCAGTGTATGGACTGGGTGGACTAACTCCACTTCTTAGATGTCCTGTCCCCACGTGGAGGAGGCAAACTGCTCACCATTCCTCCCTGACTACTTCTTAGTTGAGCTGTTTTCATATCGCCAGAACTCTCTGGTGTCTGGACTTGCAATGAGCAATGCATGAGCATCTTTCTCCTTGATGAAAAAACCTTTGTAAACATGCTGGTATCAAGTTTATTTTTGAACATTTACAATTTTAAATTACCAAGGCTAAAAATCTCTCTGGCACTTACTGCCCTAGATGAAAAAAAAAAAGACAGCAGGCGCCATGTGTTATTGGTGCATTCTAATGTTCCCCTGCTACCACAAGTGTTTTGGCATGCACGTAGTGTACTTTCAATATAGTTTATAATAAAATATATTTTCAACCCTCTGTCCAACCTACTTCATCATTATTTCTCATAGACTAGTGCCATTCCAGTGACTCCACATACTATTTCTGAGGCTTGAAGATAAAATAAGCTATTTTGTGAACTTGTCTTATAAAATACATGCTCACGTAATTTTCTGTGGACCTTCAAATAGACAACAAAAATGTTTTAAAAATATGAAGGTTCTAATCATGAAACAGTTGTACTGATATAGCTTACAGATATCTCATTGTTTCTTTGGGATGGCCCCCATCTAAAAGAGCTTATATCATACAGCAATGAGGAAACTGGAAGGAGAACAACATGAAAAAATAAATTTAAAAAAGAAGTAATTCCAATTTTTTGAGGGAAGTACTGCACTGGTCTTCCCTTCCAGGCGAACAGTTTGGCAAGTGTTCTTGATTGGCCTTTATGCAGTTTTTTGTCCATGAATAGAGAACACAGAATTTTTTGCAGTTATTTGTAGTTGCCTTGTATCAACAAATCAAAAGTGAAGGCAAATAACATGGCTGAATGGTTCCTGTTTCTTTTTAAACCATCTGAGAAGTCATGAACAGAACATCTAAAAGAAACTGAGTGACATCTGCCCCTGAGCATGATTCATAACCTGCAGGTGTGACCAGCACAGACTTCCTGCAATATGTCACAACTGACCCAGGAGCACTTCACATTCAGTCTCCTCTGGTTTCAAGCCTTTTGCAAAATGTCAATTAAAAATACATATATTTATAAAGTGCTTAGTGTCACTAATGCCTCAAAAATAAAAAAAATCTATTAATGGAGAATGACAGTAAAAACTGAAGCGGCAGTTCCATGCTTTTTTTTTTCTTCTTTTTATGAAATAGTTTGTTCATCTGAAAGCATTCATTCCCTTTACCTTTCAATCACCAGATTTCATGGCTGTGTATTGCCTTCACCCAGGCAAATGTTCCCAGCAATGTGCATGTCTGCTATAACTAATTCTAAAAGAAGACCGGACACGCAAATTGCCATTCACTTTCAGTGGATTATCTAGACCCAGGCTTGCTACATAACAAAAAGAAAAGTTGCCTCTGATTCTACCACATATCAAATAAGATTGAGAATCTAATACACAATGCAGATTCACTGTCTTTGATGTGGGTCTGTGTGGAATTCAAACATATATTTTCTCAGTGAAGGTGATTTCTCTTAGTTCGTTCACAATGCTCCTCTTTTCCTCTGCACTGGTTATCAAATGACCATTAATTGCACCACAGTCTCCAGTATTAATCATACCAGAGTCTCCAAAATTAATCATATTGGAATTTATACTGGCATGGGTAACAAACAAATAAGCAGACAAAGTATATGAAGTGATCACTTGGAATGATGCTCTTATAACTTTCCTAGCTATTGAATAAGATGAAGCTACGAACTCCAGCAATAAAGACTCAGGAAACCTTGGCATTTAGCACGCTATACTGTGAAGTATATGTACAAAATGTACATCAGCTTTTATTTTTATTAATGTAATATATTAGCCATATAAAAATAGCTAAATAAGCTATAAATAAAACGGGCTTTCAGGCTAGAGCTACTGCTATGACTGGAACTCATTCTGCTAGCAGGGTGTAAATTAGGATGTCAATGGCCATTCCATACTTTTGTTACTCTGTGTCTGGGAAATTGTAAAGAAAAATCACTGGGTGGAACCTGAAAACTATGCAAAATCTCTCTCATGCTTTTAATACTACTCTAAAAATCCTTTTCATATTTATGCTTTTAATCTGGTGCTCAGATTTGAGAAAGGGCCTTCTCTCTGTTTTGTAGGGTCTCTACACTGGGAACTGCATGTCCATGCCTGGAACCCATAGATCTTACAGTATTTCATAGAAGTACAACAAGTACTTTGGGTTGTCTTTTGAATTGTTTCTGGACCTTGGGCCTGCTGAGGGCTGAGATATATTTACCTGGCTACATATCTCCTGGATAAGACCTGACATACCCAGCCAGTCTGGAGTAGAACAGATTCAAGTGGATATACTAAAAATCATGGCATTGTTGTTTTGAAGCACATCCCCAGAAGGACCAGATGAAGGTTACCATCTTATGCTCAAACAACGTAACAAAAGCAACATATGCTTAAAAATTAGTGATTTTTATATAGATATATGGAGAGGAGAGGAGAGGAGAGGAGAGGAGAGGAGAG
>NW_021939396.1:49782002-49783475 GCF_001715985.3 Manacus vitellinus | reverse complement strand
GTTTTATTAGAGCTCCCAATGCTTTATTTTAAACAAGAAGAAGAATCTGCAGGATAGGTAGGGATATGCAACTTTGCAAAATAACTTGCTCTAACGGATTCAGCCTGCCATTGTACAACTGGTCCTTACCATGCAGAGCAAATTAAGATTACGTTGATAGCTGCCGTGGAACAACACCTTTGGCAGCTTTTCATCCAAGAACATATTTCTTGTTTTCCAGGATTTGCCCTCACCTACAACACATTTAGCAATGAAAATATGGGAAAAAAGGTTGTTGTATAAAGAAGATAGCTAAATAGAATGGTTTAGTTTGACAGAAATAGAAAATATGACTCAGACAGGGAAAAGAGCTCTTTGCCCTTTAAAAAAATTACTCTTGTTCTTCCTCTTTCTCTAGCAGAAGAGCCTTTCAGGGAGAGTCTGGTGATGCTGCATTATTGATGTGATACAGGTCTCCAGTGGAAACAGATGTGATATGTTTGGTTTTCTCTGATAGTCTGGGCTGAACACAAAGCAAATTACTGAATGTCAGAAGACTCAGGTTCATTGAGACTGTTCAAAGCACATGTTTAAAAGAAGTTCTTAAATAATAAATCTTAAATTTCAAGCCTGTTGCATAACTAAAAATTATATATGTACTAAAATAAATGTGTCCCAAATATTTTGCTGAGACAAACTGCAAATGACATTAAAATGCGTATGTACAGCTTTAGGATTTGTTTGTTCTCAAACCAGGCACTGATGGTTGCAGTGAAAGACACAAAATAGCATGGTCTGGGTGAACATAGAAAGGCAGAATTGTTGAGGTTGGAATATATACAATTTAACTGAATGTGCATAATCTCTCATGATTTTTCCCAATCTGTGTTGGATCCTTTAGTTTTAAAAACACCATTTGACACCATAACATTTTTCTTTATTGCCCTTCAGTTTCTGTCAGACTATTTTACCCACAGACTTTCCACACAAGAGGTCACATAGAGGTTTTGCACAGGCTAGGTCACAGTCCAGCTTCAAAAGAATTCTAAGACTACTGTTCAAAACAGCAGTTTTTCAGTCTATCCACCCCAGCAAAGCCTGCTAGGTACATTAGGGAGCAAACCCAAGCCACAGGATGAGTCTTCTGTACTTACTGATATAGCTGCCAGAGATTTGCCTTTCTAGATCATGGTGGACCTGTAACAAGACTTGACTAAAGCAATCAGCAGCAATCTCCTCCTCAGAATAAGTGTGGCAGTGTGACGGGACGTGTTAGATTATGTCTCACTTAGGTGATAGCTTCAATTTAATCGGTTTTCACGAAGTAACTCAAAAGAGAACACTGTTTCCCCCGTCTCTGCTGCAACCTAGAGGGTCTGGGTGACACCACTGATGGATCTCAGCTGCCACTTTGTTCCTCGTCCTCTTGCTTTACCTTTCCACCCGCCTCTTGACTTTGTCCCTAGGCATTACGGCAAACCTGGGTAGGGGGGG